>NC_089593.1:22287013-22427786 GCF_019320115.1 Miscanthus floridulus | reverse complement strand
AGCTATTGGGGCTCCACCACCACAGCCTTCACCCTAGCTTGGTCAGCCTGCCACCACTTCTATGACTCTAGCTTTCTAGCCCAGTGGGCTTCAGAGTTAGGGATAACCAGCACCATAATTCCCTTCACCTACAGAGCAGGTGTCCTAATGGTTTGCTTCGCTAGTGCCAGCCTCGTAGCTCACACCTCTTCATACGGGCTTTACTCCGCCTCAGAGTTCATCAGTGCTCACCCCAGTTTCTAGGAGCCTTGGTGCTTCATTCAGTGAGTTGATAGGGCAGCCTACACTGCCAGAGCTACATGTCCTAGGTCCTTCTATAGTTGCACCTATTACCGGGACTACAGAGACGCTCCCTTCATCAGTTGCATCATTAGAGCAGGCAGCACCAGTTCTAGATCTGACCCAGACCGCTTCAGCCTTGCTTCCAACTACAGAGGGTCAGACTGCTTAGAGCTCAGGATCAGATGATGATGGCACACAGTTCTAGCTCGCTCCTCGTATCTCAGCGTCTGACTCGTCCGATGTAGCCCCATCGACCGACCCTTAGGTTTTGGTGTTTGACGCCAAAGGGGGAGAGGGATCAAGTATGTTAGCCTTAGGGGGAGCAATACATTTAGGGGGAGTCTATCTATTAGCTTATAGCTTATCTATTACATTTGGAGTTTTATGTGTGATACATTATGCATTCATGTTTACTATTATACATTGAACTACTTAAGTGTGATCGTAATCGTGATATTAATGTGATCATGATATTTATGTGATATGTGACATGTGTGCTCTCTACTTTGAATTATTTATATATCATATCAATTGTGTTATGCTCATTTGCTTTGCTTCCGTGTTTTACTCCGATGCAAATGAGCTTTATTACTTGTACTCATGCTTATTTTATATCTTTGGAGTACATTATGTTGGCTTGGGTCATATAAGCTTGCCTAACTCTTTTGTTCTTATTGATAAAAGCTTATATGAACCAAGCATGTTAAAAACCTCATCTCTTTCACATACTCGAGGTGATATTGTCATCAATCACCAAAAAGGGGGAGATTGAAAGCATCTAGGGCCCTAGTTGGGTTTTGGTGATTAATGACAATACGTGATTACTGTGACTAATGTGTGTTTTGTAAAGGCAATTAAGTTAGGTCACGGTAATGGCTATCATGGTGGTCATGCCTCTACGATGGAAATCGTTTCAGTTTTCAAAGGATGAACGACAAGGTTAAGGATGGACTAGTTCTAAGTGTCGTTTGGTGTTGAGGAGACACTTAGAGTAGTTTAGAACTTTGTTTTTCCTTTGGTCGTACTATTAAGGGGGTATGGACGGGTAGCTTGACCTAGGTGAGTCTAGTGAGTTAGGTGTAGTGCACACTTGCTAAACCTAGCACTAGATAGCTCCTAAAAAGCCCTTAAATCCATTGGAGCAAACTTTATTCACGTATGATGAGAGTTGGAAGTGAACGAAGGGTCAAATACTAATCGGACACTGGTTTTGGTGTGACCGGACGCTGGCGTAGAGTCCGGTCAGTTCATTTGATCATGGTGAATTCGTCTGTTGCGATCGGACGCTGGGTCCTAGCGTCCGGTCGACTCCAGTAAGGTTCCAGAGAGGGAAAATCATGACCGGACGCGTCCGGTCAGTGCTGACCGGACGTTGTCCAGCGTGTGGTCACAACTTAAACACTAGAGTTCGGAGAGAATTGACTGGAGCGTTCCGTCAACATGACCGGAGCGTTTGGTCAACATGACCAGAGCGTTCGGTCACCCCGCAGAGGCACATAACGGTTCGTTTTGAACATGGATGTATAAATACTTTCTCCATTCATGTGAGGGGGTACTTTTGCTCATTTCAACAGCTGAGAAACACCCTTGAAAGTGCCAAGAAGAGCAAGGTCCTAGTGAGACGATTGAGATTTGAGAATCCCAAAGAGAGCCCTCATTAGTGAAAGCAAGAGTAGTAAAGTGTGCATCCACCTTTCTCATTAGGCTTGTCGTGGTCAAGTGAGAGTTCGTGCTTGTTACTCTTGGTGATCGCCATCACCTAGACGGTTGGTGATGATTGAGAGCTTGGTGATCATCCAGCGGAGCTTGTGGATGACCCAACTGAAGTTGTGAGTGGTTGTGAGTGATTCACCGTGACGGAGTGTCAAAGAATCAACCCATAGAGAGCACTTGATACTTGCGCGGATCAAGGGAGAGCAACACCCTTGTGCGGGTGCTCCAACAAGGACTAGTGGAGAGTGGCGACTCTCCGATACCTTGGCAAAACATCGCTGCATTCCTTCTTCTCTCTTTACTTTGAGCATTTACTTTGAGCAATTCAATTCTTGTCATTTACATTCATAAAATTGCCATGCTAGAGTAGGATTGGAATATAGGTTGTTAAACTTTTATGCGGTAGATCAATAGAAACACTTTCTAGGCACAATGGGTTAATTGGGCTAACCGTAGGGATTAATTATTATAAAGAATTTTAGAATTAGCCCAATTCACCCTCGCTTTCGGGCATCTTGATCCTTTTCAGGCATCACACTTGCACATTGTTTGTTTTGTATTACTATGCCCTATGTTTCAGAGGATGTTTGGATCCAGGGACTAAAGTTTAGTCTATGTCATATCAGATGTTTGGATGCTAACTAGGACTAAACATGAGCTAATTAAAAAACTAATTGCACAGGAGTGGACTAATTAGCGAGACAAATCTATTAAGCCTAATTAATCTATCATTAGCAAATGTTTATTGTAGCACCACATTGTCAAATCATGGACTAATTAGACTTAATAGATTCGTCTCGTAAATTAGCCTCAATCTGTGTAATTAATTTTATAATTAGCCTATATTTAATACTCCTAATTGATATCCGAAGATTCGATATCACAGGGCTAAACTTTTGACCAAAGAAAGCAAACAGGCCATATGGCTGTTATATATATATATATATATATATATATATATATATATATATATATATATATATATATATATATATATATATATATATAGGGAGAGGCTATTCAGTAGCCGGCTATAAAATAAGTTATTCTGTAGCCACCTCCATTTACTATAATTTTATATACTAATTTACCATAATGTCAATACATATTTACGATAGTTGGGTTACTATAACATATGGGGATATTTACCATAACGTTATATTAAACCACTTAGTAAGGAGTTACTATAATCTCGTAAATTAACATAGTAATTATCATAACTCAAAGTGGCTACAGAATAAGTTATTCTGTAGCCAGCTACAGGATAGTAGTTCTATATATATATATATATATATATATATATATATATATATATATATATATATATATATATATATATATATATATATATATATATATATATTTATATTTAAAAGCCAAAAAGATGGCCAGCTCCTCCGCCTGCGCCACCCTCCACGTCGCCCAAAATAGCCTCGACCATCCGATCACACGTTCGGTGGCCCAGATCGCTCGAGGCAACAGCTTCTCAGCTTCGACCACTCTTTATTGGCATCCACTAGCTTCCCGTGTAATTCTCTCAGCGTAATCCGGCTTCTGCTCTGGAGCCAATCCATCAAATATATACTGCGGCTTCCGATTTTGGGTCCAGATCCTTCTATAGGAAAAAAAAAGAGTCGGCCTCATCACTTCCCCGTTCTCCCCCACTCCTCCCGTGGCTCGCACGGATGCCGCCGCCGCCGCTCGCGCCTCCCCTTCCTCTCCTTCTCTCCCATGGCGATGCACCAGCTACGGCCACGCCGCTGGTCGCGGGGTGCGGGCGGAGCACAGCCCTGGCGCGGCGTGGCTGGCGAGGGCGCCGGTGTGGAGGCCGCCGAGCGTCCGCCGGCGCGGGCGGCTCGGCGACCACCCGGCGCGAGCAGACCCCAGGTAAAGGTGGCCTCCCTCCCTTGCTCCTCTTCTCCTTCACACTCCGGCGCTGGGGTCAACCGGAGATCTGCGTGCTTGTCGTCCACCTTTGCTGGGGTTCATCGGGGGCCTCCATGACTGGATCCAGTGCCTCCATGGCCGGATCCGTTAGTTCCCCCACAGGATATTTGGAATCACATGATCCACTGGTCCGTCGGCGTCTTAGGTAAGTAAATGGCCTTATCTCTTTGCGTTATGGTTAGGGGATGCACTGATATTTGGGGATTTTGATTTCTAGGGTTCTGGATTGGGCAAGAACAGGGGCATTTATATGGTGCTCTATCTTCTCCTCTCTGTAGATCCATACTCCATCTTCTTTTTTCTATGGATGCAAACGGAGCAGCCAAGGTGAAAAAGATGCTATCGATCTCCGCCAGCAGGTGCCTTACCCTCCTCCCTTTAAACTATGATGCTGGATGAAAATAGTGCATATTAAAAACAGAACTGTGTTAGGATAAACCATAACACGGTTGCTTCACAGGTTGGCAACTTGCCAGATGCCTCATTTATAATAAGGAATGTTTCTTTTCGATGCATGGAGCAGATACTGAGTCTCAATCTCTTTTCTGCATATATCAGTGCCAATGTATGTGTTTTTGTTTTTTGAAGCAGCCATATTATAACACTAAGATGTCAATAATCTTGCGCTATCAAATTTGGTTTTTGTATACGGGAATCATACTAATAGCATGTTGTTACTGTTACTAACATCCTGAGTTTTGTATATGCCATGCTACACTATTCATGCCTATGGTCATTCCAGATATAGCAGTCCACATATTTGCCTCAGAAGTTAACTTTAAATATATGTGCTAATACTCTGGAGAGCTTGATAAGATGCATGCTTGCCACCCAAAGTTTAGCTTATCAATTCCTAATGGTCTTAGTTCACCTTCCTTTTGTCTTCAGGTTCTCAGGTAATATGTGGTTACCTTTTCTCAGGTGGCAGCTGCCAACGCAGGTCTCTCCATGACAAGATTTGTTGATGCCGGTTTTTATTGGAGAATTTGATGATTTCAGAGGAAGATTGATCATGTTTCTTGATTATTGGTATTTTCGCACCATCTCCTTTATCAGTTCTACCTATTTCCCGATACATTCGTAAATTCTAAGTTCTATGCAACTGCTTGCTGTCTAAGATGATGCAACGAAATTGACTAATTATCCAGTTAGTCCTTCGCTCTATCGTGTACCTCAAAAAATGCACAAAATGAAATCAAAAGAGATTTGTTGCGTCATCATATTTTTCGACGCCAATTCTAATATGGCTTTATTTTGTAGGTTGGGCTCCCTTAATCATCCAGGGGGAACACCTACTCAATCCTCGGGAGGACACCTAGGGTTCAGTTCATCGTTTTGGTATGTTATCCTCTTCCTCTGCCTTCCTTAGATGTTCAACAACAACAACAACAACAACAAAGCCTTTAAGTCCCAAACAAGTTGGGGTAGGCTAGAGTTGAAACCCAACAGAAGCAATCAAGGTCCAGGCACGTGAATAGCTGTCTTCCAAGCACTCCTATCTAAGGCTAAGTCTTTGGGTATATTCCATCCTTTCAAGTCTCCTTTTATTGCCTCTACCCAAGTCAACTTCGGTCTTCCTCTGTCTCTCTTCACGTTACTATCCTGACTTAGGATTCCACTATGCACCGGTGCATCTGGAGGTCTCCGTTACACATGTCCAAACCATCTCAACCGGTGTTGGACAAGCTTTTCTTCAATTGGTGCTACCCCTAATCTCTCACGTATATCATCGTTCTGAACTCGATCCCTTCTTGTATGACCGCAAATCCAACGCAACATACACATTTCCGCGACACTTAGCTGTTGAATATGTCGTCTTTTCGTAGGCCAACATTCTGCACCATACAACATAGCAGGTCTAATCGCCGTCCTATAAAACTTGCCTTTTAGCTTCTGTGGTACCCTTTTGTCACATAGGACACCAGACGCTTGCCGCCACTTCATCCATCCTGCTTTGATTCTATGGCTAACATCTTCATCAATATCCCCGTCCCTCTGTAGCATTGATCCTAAATATCGAAAGGTATCCTTCCTAGGCACTACTTGACCTTCCAAACTAACATCTTCCTCCTTCCGAGTAGTAGTGCCGAAGTCACATCTCATATACTCAGTTTTAGTTCTACTAAGTCTAAAACCTTTGGACTCCAAAGTCTCCCACCATAACTCCAGTTTCTGATTCACTCCTGTCCGGCTTTCATCAACTAGCACTACATCGTCCGTGAAAAGCATACACCAAGGGATGTCCCCTTGTATGTCCCTTGTGACCTCATCCATCACTAAAGCAAACAAATAAGGGCTCAAAGCTGACCCTTGATGTAGTCCTATCCTAATTGGGAAGTCATCCGTGTCTCCATCGCTTGTTCGAACTCTAGTCACAACATTGCTGTACATGTCCTTAATGAGCCCGACGTACTTCGTTGGGACTTTATGTTTGTCCAAAGCCCACCACATAACATTCCTTGGTATTTTATCATAAGCCTTCTCCAAGTCAATAAAAACCATATGTAGATCCTTCTTCTTCTCCCTATACTGCTCCATAACTTGTCTTATTAATAAAATGGCTTCCATGGTTGACCTTCCGGGCATGAAACCAAATTGGTTCATAGAGACCCGCGTTATTGCTCTTAAGCGATGCTCAATAACTCTCTCCCATAGCTTCATAGTATGGCTCATCAACTTAATTCCCCGGTAATTTGTACAACTTTGAATATCCCTTTTATTCTTGTAGATCGGTACCAATATACTTCTCCTCCACTCATCAGGCATCTTATTCGATCGAAAAATATGGTTGAACAGCTTGGTTAACCATACTACAGCTATGTCCCCGAGGCATCTCCACACCTCGATTGGGATACCATCTGGTCCCATCGCCTTACCTCCTTTCATCCTTTTCAACGCCTCTCTGACCTCAAATTCTTGGATTCTCCGCACAAAGCGCCTATTGGTGTCATCAAACGAGTCATCCAACTGAAAGGTTGTGTCCATATTCTCACCATTGAACAATTTGTCAAAATACTCTTGCCATCGATGTCGGATCTCATCCTCCTTTACCAAGAGATGCTCCCTTTCATCTTTAATGCACTTAACTTGGTTGAAGTCCCATGTCTTTCTCTCATGAACCCTAGCCATCCTATAAATGTCCTTCTCTCCTTCCTTCGTACTCAAATGTTGGTAAAGATCCTCGTACGCTCTACCCTTTGCCACACTTACAGCTCGCTTTGCAGTCTTCTTTGCCACCTTGTACTTCTCTATGTTGTCCACACTCCTGTTATGGTACAAGCTGTTAACACTGGATTTTGGTCAATTCTGGAAGATGACAGGTAGACCCACATGCGGGAAGAAGGGTGTTCGGCAAACAACGCAAGCGGTCGGCTAAATGCTTGTGCGGTCGGTTATTCTGGAAGGCGGTAACTCCATTCGGGAAAACAGAAGATGGCAGGCAAGACCGATCGGAAAGATGAGAGTTGTATTAATAAAGGAATCTATAAGTTTAGGGTAAGGAATCGTAAGTTTCCAAGTTTGTTTAGAAGTTCCTTTGTAAATCGTAGTCCTTTAGGACTCACATTTTGTCTAGGGTATAAATGTTGACCCTCGACCATTGTAAGAAGTGTTCACAACCAAATCAATACAACCGGCCCCGTGCCAACTTTCGAGTCCTCTTGTCGTGTCGTCGAGTTCTTCGAGAGGAATCATCGATCCGTCGACCTCCGTAAGTTCCGACAACCTTGTTATCATGTTTAGTATCATGCGGTGGATTTAGACATGGTGCAAGCAGTCTTGTTTGTTTTCAATGGTCGTGCGGCGGATCTTTGCTTGACAATCAAGAAGTCTTTGCTTATGCTTCGTTTATGAGTAGATACCGTGCGGCAGGCGTTTACTCATATGCTTAGTGAAGGCGAGATAGTTATCGGCTCTATATTAGATATGGCAAATCTAAATAGATTCATTAAGTTATCCAGTGTTGCATGTTTTAAACCTCTTATATATTTGTAACACACTTCTGCCCAATCTAGATTGATATTGTTCGGACTTCTTTCTCTTGTGGTTTTACTCGTGCTTCAACGATCATTGTCTATTCTTATATTACCCTTGCAAAATAGATAACATGCTCATAGTGGCCGAATTGTCTTAATCTAGATTGTCACATGTTGCGGGTTCATGCATGTTAATCACGTTTAAGCTTTAACGAAACTAGGTATCGTGCGGCAGATGCAGGTTTTAGTTTAGTTTAATCGCTTTTATTTGTACGTTCCTTCTTCATGGATCCCAATTCGGTTGGATTGCCGAGCTTGGTTATGCATTAACTCATAATTAATTTCACTTGTTCAAACGTGTCTTCCCATGCACATGCATTCGGCAATTAGGTTTTTACGTGCATTTACCTTACGATTAGCTGAATGGTTTATGAATTTGTTGGCAGACAGCTCTCTATAGCCGTATGTCGTTGTAAGTGGCTTCAGGGCCGTACATGTGGAACTGTCCGGTATTACCCGACATGTTCCGGTTTGACATTTAATTGTTTTATCCCTTGTTAGTTTTCAGGTCAAACTGACTGGCACGCTTCCGGATCACGAAACACCCGGGAACCCAATTGAAGCCACGCTTTTCGGCTTGCTGTGTGTGAGGCACAGTACGTCACATTTTGTGTCAACACACTTTTTGGCACGCTCGGTGGGACAGTCTGCTAGTTCAAGATGGCATCTGAGATCAACAATGATCATGTTCTGGACGTAAGCATGGCAGAATTGCCAGATAATTACAAGGATTTAGTGCTACAAGCATGTGAGCAATACCAACGGAAGTGTTTGATGTCTTTTTCCAAAAACAAGAGCAATAAAGTGTTTCAAAAGCAGTCAATGCCAAGGGTTCTTCTTCCGCATCAAACTGATTACACTAAAGAGGAATATGCTCAGAAGATGGCAGCCCTGATCTATAAAGCCATGGGAGAAACCATGACAAACCATCACACAACTTTTCTGAATACCTTTCGGGCAATCATGATCAGTACTTTTGGTCCAATGGTTGATAAATACTTCGAAGAAAATGTTGGACCACTCAATGGGCCGACGCTTTTCAATGTTCCAAAGCATCAAGAGAGGCCTGTTGGAAAAGAAGTAGCGTCGCCTTCAAATATAGGTGGATTGACTCATACTGAAAAGCAATCACATCCCACCTATGGCCAGGTGACATTTGGTACCACAGGGGAAGTGCCACCTTCGGCTTATAGAGTTTCTCCAATATCAAACAGATTGCAAAAGAATATGTATGGTGATGGGTATCAAGAATTTACTGATTACAGTGCTATCAATGCTATGCCAAATCCAGGGTATAGAAGTGTTTCAGGATTGCCTTCTGGAGTGCAAGTACAAGGAAATCAGGATCCAGGCATTGATGTTTTGATGCACAGGATGGCCGATATGATGCAAAATCAGTTCGGCTTGAAGCCAAAGAATCAATCCTATTCATACAAGTCTCCTTATCCAGAATGGTACAACAGAGTGGCGTTACCTCCAAGGGTGAAGCCTCCGACAGATTTAACTAAGTTTTCTGGTCAAGATGATACTAGTACCATAGAGCACGTCAGTCGATACTTAATGCAGCTTGGAGAAGCTGCTTCAGATGAAGCTTGGAGAATTCGATATTTTCCTTTGTCTCTTACAGGACCAGCTTTCACATGGTTCACGTCTCTACCAGCTCATTCCATTGGTACGTGGGCAGAACTAGAACAGAAGTTTCATTCATATTTCTATACGGGTACTAATGAGAAGAAGTTAGTTGATCTCATGAGTCTGAGGATGAGAACAAATGAGACACCATTGGAATATCTTCGCAGATTTAGGGAGACCAAGAATATGTGTTATTCTTTAAATTTACCAGATGATCAACTACCTGGAATAGCTATAGCAGGAATGTTACCGAATATCAGGGAGAAGTTGTTCGGTTTGGAGTTTGATGATCTTGGCCAACTTGCACAGCGTTTAGCAGCTATGAGTAACCAAGCCCAAGGATTTAGGAGAGATAATCGCTTTCAGAAGAACAATGCCACTAATGAGGTGTATCAAGGTTTTCTGGATGAAGCGACTGAGTATATTGATGAAGATGAGATAGCTGCAGCTGAGTTAAATTGGGCAAAGGAACCCACTCAAGTTAGTCAATGCTGGTTGAAGCAACAAAAGGGGACCTATGATTTTGATGTTACTAAGGCAGATAGACTTTTTGCATTCTTGATAAAGGAAGGGCGCATCAAGCTGCCAGAAGGACATCCTATGCTACGTCCTGAAGGAGTGAAAGACAAAAAGTATTGTGGTTTCCATAACACTAATTCTCATTCTATTAATGATTGCCGAGTATTCAGAATACGAATCCAGAAAGCTATCCAAGAGGGACATTTGAGGTTTGATGGTAAGATGAAAATTGATGATCAGCCTTTTCCACAAAATATGATTTCTTTCTCTGTGAATATGGTCTCTGCCAATGATCTCAAGGGTAAAGGCAAGGTGAAGGTGTTGACTTCTGATAGAGCAAAGGAGAGTGGTGCTGTTGACCCGGATCGACAAGTCACCAGTAAAGAGCTGCAGCAACGAATTCGGTTTCAGAATAGCCGAACCGAAAAAGGTCAAACTTCCGAACCCAGAGTTACATCACGTATTTTGCTAAACAAGTGGCAGAGGGAACAAGAGAAGGAATACTGTAAGAAGCAATGGTTTATGGGAGAACGCCGGAGGTATGAGGAAGAAGTATACCGAAGGGAGCAAGAAAAATACATGACAGAACAGGAGCAGTCTCATTGGGGTTGTTCGTTCTTTAGGCATTGTTGGAATGAAGGTTTGAGTTTGCCTGCAAGAAATAATTGTCCGGAGTGTAGTGTTCAGTACTCCGAGTATAGGCAATCTCGAGTCAACCGCCGTCCCGTCTATGAAAGACTTGGAACAAAGGTTCCTGAAGATGATCGGCGCTTAAAGATAGGTGGCTTTGAGAATCAGCAAAGGAAAAGAGTTGCAGGTTCGGGTTGGATTCATAATAGAGTGCATGATGAGGAAGCTGACTTCTATAAATACGTATGGCAAAAAGGACAGTGGTGTCCTCCAGGCCTGAGGAAAAGTCAGAAAAGAAGAGTGCAACGGTTGAGGAATAGGGAGCTGGAATTGGAAGTTGCCGAAACAAAGCAAATATGGCGTCCTAAAAAGAAGCCTGATGGATGTGGTCCTTCGGCTAATGCTTGCATGGCTTTCTTCCTCCCATCAGAGTTTATAGCTCCCGAAAGCCAAGATGTCCAAGAAGAGGTGTACTCTGATTTTGATGAAAGTGAATGTCAGGATTTGATGGCTCAGCTTGTATTAACACAGCAGGCTGTTTTTGATAAACCAATCAAGAATCGTCACTTGAGACCACTCTATTTAAAGGGATATGTCAATGGCAAGCCTTTAACTAAGATGTTTGTCGATGGAGGGGCTGCTATCAATATCATGCCTTATACTACCTTCAGGAAACTTGGGATGACTAATGAAGAATTGTTGAAAACTGACATGGTGCTCAGAGACTTTGCTGGCAATCCTTCCGATACCCGAGGTGCTATCCATGTCGAGTTGACCATTGGATCGAAAACTCTGATTACTACCTTTTTTGTCATTGATGGCAAGGGGGCATATAGTCTACTCTTGGGCAGAGATTGGATCCATGCTAATTGCTGCATTCCTTCAACCATGCATCAAATTCTCATTCAATGGATTGGAGATGATGTTGAAATTGTACATGCTGATGATTCGGTAAGTGTTGCTGCTACAGAGTCTACCTATTGGGAATATGAAGGCGTTGATTGTTTCTCCGGAAAAGTGTGGAAAGAAGGTCCTGTGAATGTTTTCAGCGAGGACCAACAGCCGATCCAAGCAGTCGGCTCTCATAGTAATTTTTAATGGGAAATCCTGTCGATGGCAACAAAGGAAAGTTGGGACGTGGTTTTATGTCGGCTGATAAATTGGAAGAAATTGATGTTGGTGATGATTCTAAGCCAAGACTGATGTATATTAGTGCAAAGTTAGACCCAGAATATAAATCAAAGTTGATAAACCTGTTGAAAGAGTTTAAAGATTGTTTTGCTTGGGATTATACGGAAATGCCTGGATTGGATCGTTCCATTGTTGAGCATCGATTACCCATTAAACCTGGATTTCGTCCTTACAAACAACCTCCACGGAAGATATACAAAGAGGAGGTATTAGCCGATGTAAAGAAGGAAGTTGAAAGATTAATAGAAGCAAACTTCATTCGGCCATGCAAGTATGCAGAGTGGATTTCAAATATAGTACCGGTATACAAGAAAAATGGAAAAATGAGAGTTTGTATAGATTTCAGAAATCTTAATAAGGCAACTCCCATGGATGGTTACCCAATGCCAGTTGCCGATTTGCTGGTAGATGCAGCAGCAGGTTATGAGGTCATTAGTTTTATGGATGGTAATGCTGGCTATAACCAAATTTTTATGGCAATAGAAGATATTTCGAAAACAGCTTTTAGATGTCCTGGTCATATTGGTTTGTTCGAGTGGATAGTCATGACGTTTGGGTTAAAGAATGCCGGTGCAACTTATCAAAGAGCTATGAATTATATTTTTCACGAGCTGATCGGCAAGATTGTAGAAATCTACATCGATGATGTAGTAGTCAAGTCTAGAAATCATGAAAGACATTTAGCCGATTTAAGAAAGACTCTGGAGTGCACAAGAAAGCATGGCTTGAAGATGAATCCAAACAAATGTGCCTTTGAAGTTTCGGCTGGTGAGTTTTTGGGATTTTTAGTTCATAAAGGAGGAATTGAAGTTGGTAAGAAGAGCATGGAAGCAATAGACAAAGTTGTGCCGCCAACTAATCTCACAGAATTGCAATCATTGTTAGGCAAAATCAACTTTGTAAGAAGATTCATATCCAATCTTTCAGAAAGAGTTTTACCCTTTTCCCCTTTATTGAAGCTCAAGAAAGATCAAAAATTTGTATGGGGTGACATACAACAAAAGGCTTTTGATGAGATCAAACAATATATGAAAGCACCACCTGTGCTGGTACCTCCACAACTTGACAAGCCTTTTAAGTTGTATGTGGCGGCCGATAGCCTAACGATAGGATCGGCCCTTATGCAAGAGTTTGAAGGAAAAGAAAGAGTCATAGCTTATCTTAGCCGAAAGTTGTTAGACCCGGAAACAAGGTATTCGGCTGCAGAAAAACTTTGCTTATGTGTATATTACTCATGTACCAAATCTCGGCACTATTTGTTGAATTCCGAATGCGTGGTGGTTTCTAGTTTTGATGTAATCAAGCATATGTTATCAATGCCGATTTTGAATGGAAGAATTGGCAAATGGATTTTAGCGTTGTCGGAATTTAATTTAAGATATGAATCGGCAAAGGCGGTAAAGGGTCAAATTATTGCCGATTTTATTACCCAACATCGGGATCTTTCTGTTGAAGTGGTAAGCATTGTGCCTTGGGCTTTGTTCTTCGATGGATCATCTTGTAACAAAGGTGGTGGTGCTGGTATTCTCTTGATTTCCCCACAAGGAAAGACTTTTGAATACGCGGTTCCTATTGAATTTCATGTTACTAATAATCAGGCAGAGTATGAAGCATTGATTAGAGGGCTTCGGCTTCTTATAGAAGTAAAGGCCGCTGCTGTCGAAATCTTTGGGGATTCTGAGTTGGTGATTAATCAATTGAATGGTCAGTATGAATGCAAGAACAATGTGTTAAGAGAATATTATGAGGAATGTAGAGAACTTTTGAAGAATTTTCTGGTAGTAACCTTGCATCATGTCCCTAGAGAGTGCAATGAAGAAGCAAATAAGTTAGCTCAAGCTGCTTCTGGATATCGAGAGAATCGGGAGATTTTTGCTATAGAAGAAGATGTTTTAAATACTGATCAAATAGATGGTGATTGGAGATACGAAGTTACCAATTATCTGAAAAATCCATCTCAAAAGGTTTCCCGAAAACTCAGGTACAAAGCTCTCAAATTTGTGTTTCTTGATGATCAGTTATATTACAAGTCCATCGATGGAGTATTGCTCAAATGCTTAAGTCAAGAAGAAGCCAAGAAAGTGATGTATGAGGTTCACGAAGGATTGTGTGGTGCACATCAGTCAGCTTATCGGATGAAGTGGATAATTAGGAGAACTGGTTATTTTTGGCCAACTATGTTGGAAGATTGTTTTGAATATTACAAAGGGTGTCACAATTGTCAGAAATTCGGCAATATTCAAAAGGTTCCAGCGTCTGCTATGAATCCTATAATCAAGCCTTGGCCGTTTAGAGGATGGGGTATAGATTTAATTGGTCAGATCAATCCTCCTTCTAGTAAGGGACACAAATTTGTACTCTTGGCCACGGATTATTTTACCAAGTGTGTTGAAGCTATCCCTTTGAAGAAGGTAACGTCAGAGAATATGATCAGTTTTGTTAAGGAACATATAGTTTACAGATTTGGGATTCCTCAGACTATAACAACTGATCAAGGAACTCAATTTACTTCTTCAGAATTCTGTGACTTTGCCAAAAGTATGGGGATTAAGTTGTATAATTCTTCTCCCTATTATGCACAAGCTAATGGTCAGGCAGAAGCATCAAATAAGATTATGATTAAAATTATCCAGAAGAAGATTGATGAAAAACCAAGGAAATGGCACTTGGTTCTTAATGAAGCATTGTGGGCTTACCGAATGGCTTGTCATGGGTCCACTCAAACGTCTCCCTATGAACTGGTTTATGGACATCATGCTGTGTTACCATGGGAACTGCGGTCAGGATCAAGGCGAGTTATTTTACAGAAAGAATTAGCAGAAGAAAACTATAAGAATCTGATGATGGATGAGTTGGAAGATTTACATTTGATTCGTCTTAAGGCATTAGAAAATATTGAGAAAAATAAATTACGTGTCGCCAAGTATTATAACAAAAGGGTTAGGCTGAAGCAATTCGCAAAAGGAGATTTGGTGTGGAAAACTGTATTGCCGGTTGGAACAAAGGATAGAGCATTCGGCAAATGGTCTCCAAATTGGGAAGGTCCTTTCCGAATAGTAGAGTGTGTACCTGGCAATGCATACGTATTGAAGACTTTATTTGGGGAAGAGTTTACCAGAGCTATCAATGGAAGATTTATTAAGAAATACTATCCCAGTGTTGAGGTTGGTTCGTGAATGTAGATCAGAAAAACGACAAGGAAAAAATTGCCTTTAGCCTAAAAATCAGATACAAGACTGAGAATAGCCGATATCATTCATATCGCCTTTAGCACAAAATAGCCGATGCAGTTTGCATCGCCTCTAGCACAAAAAATGTTTGTCTGAAACTGGGTTGTTTTCAGCATTTTTCTGACAGTCGCAAGTGGAATTTTACCGAAAAGAATCAAAGAAGTAAATATTATTCCAAAAGACGAGATTGTTTATAAAGTTCATCCTAATACAAACTACTCCTCAAATAACTTGTTGAGGACGGATTGGGGGTTTGTGATTTTGGCAAGGGCAGCAGCATGATCGTCGTAGGCCTCCAGACGCTCATCGATGTCGTCGACTTCGTCCGGGCGTCCTCCAACAAAGCCAACTGGCTGGGAGGAGTAGTCCTCGTTGGTTTGGGAGGTCATTGCCGCCAGCCCGAGAGAAGCGCCGAGGTGCACACCTTGGATGACGGCCTGATCAATGCGGCCGTCCACAGCATCAAGGCGTGCCTCGGATGTCTCCCCCTGAGCATTCACCTTGTCGGCAATCTTGTTCGCCGCCATCTTCAAGCGGTCATTCTCCGCGGAAAGAGCTGGGCATGAAAGAAGAAATGGGTCGGCAAGCAAAGGAAGTCAGGATGATAAAACTAAGTGAGGATATCAAACCGGTGATGGCGTCGTAGAATTGTTTCCGCTGATCCTCCCATTCGGCTTGATCGATGCCGAACTTCTTGGATACGTCGCCTAGCTCCTCCCGGGCTTCGTCCCTCTCCTGGCGAAACTTGAGCGCCTCCTCGTGAGAGTATGGATGGTGTGCATCTGCTGGCTCTGCCGAACCCCAAGGGTTGGAATGGTAAGAGCTTGAGGAGCTGGAAGATCCGGAGGAGCCGGATGATGGAGTTCCCGGTTGAGTTGCCGACACTGGAGGAAGGAGATGGTATTGACTGGAGCTGATGACTCTTATCCTGATGAATGAGGAAAGGGAAATCGGAATTAATAGATGAACGAGGAGATTGCAAAGGGGGCAAAGAACCGAATCATACCCACGACGCCGGCAGCGCGACGCTCTGCTTCCTTCAGCCTCTCCGTCGGCAGGACGCTTGCCACGGTTGCCACTGTTCGTCATTTGCTTTGGTGGAGGTTAGGGTTTCCTTCTGGAATGAATCGAATGAAGGAAGTGGAAGAGACGGATGTGAGAACGCTGAGGCAAAGATAGTGATGAAGGCCAATGGAAAGGTCTATTTATAAGCCGAAGCGAAAGATCGTGGCGAATTCCACGGGGTTGTGGGGCGAGAATCCCGAACGGCGGAGTAGGTTTGTTCCCTTTCGGCTGGGCCGTTACTGGACTGGGCCAGGCCTGAGTTAAGTCGAACGTCGCTTGAATATCTCCATGATTTATTGGAGCCAACATTGTTCGGCTATACCCTCACAGTATTTGGATTGGATTCGTTCGGTTATCGGAAGAATGGAGACAATCGGCTACATTCTAATCGAGTAATTTAAGGGAAAATGGCCGATTGCTTTTTTCCGAACGAATGAAAATAAGTGAACATAAAGTTGTTTAATCAAGGAAAAAAGGGTATCACACTTAAAGTTTATTACAAGCCTAATGTCTACTGGTTCAGAAGATGATTGATTGCTTCTATGGCCTCAGTCCTGATTCGGCTAACATTATCTAGCACTTTTTGATCTTCATCTTCGGAACTCTGGATGCTGGATAACTTATTTTTGATCTGCTGGTCTTCTTTGATGGTCGAAGCTATCTTTAGTGAAGTTGCTTCTATGTTCTTCGGCAGATTGGCTATATGGGCCCTGTGAGACTGAATTTTGGCATTCAGTTCGGCTAGTTGAGCTTCTAGTCTGATTTTTTCATCCTCCATGGATTTCAGTTCAGGCTCCAAGGTTGCCAAGGAATTTCTCGTAGTCTGGATATGAGAGTGAAGATCTTTAATCTCCAGCTTTTTCAAAGATCTATCCTTCTGCAGAGCGGCCCTCGAAGATATGTTCTTGGTTGCCCTTCTCACCATAGCAAAGTGATCATCAAGATGGGCTGCAGATTCTAGGGGAGCCTTGAGAGCAGAAGGGATATCTTGATCAATGAGTTCAAGGAGGTCTTTTATCTGGTCTGCATCCTGAACCAGACTAATGGTATCCTTATTCAGCAGAATAATCACTTCTTTTAGTCGAGCCTGATTCTCCAGTGATAAAGTTTGATGAGAAGTGATCTCTTCACCTTTCTCAATAATATAGTCCTCAATAGAGAAGGAGTAACTGGTGGTCGGTTTAGTGATGTTCTTCTAGACAAAGAGGAAGAAAGAAGGTGTTAGCCTATTGGGTAATTTTGCTAAAATATAGTATGAGACAAGGCATTACCTGTTGGGCTGATTGGTCATCAGGATGGGTTATACCCTGGCTTGCTGGAGGACTTGATTGAAGGTTCAGAAGAGATGGGTCTGGAGATTGATCAGGAGAAGTTTCCCTTGCCAGTTCATCTAAGATCTCATCTATTCTCAGTAAAGTAAATGATAATGAGCATAAGAGATAGATGTTGTTAAAGAGAAAGGAGAGGAGAATTGGTTGAATAGTGTTACCTATAGTCTCATCAGGTTTATGAGCCTTTGAACCTTCAGCTTCATGGGTCTCTGAAGTTTCGCTATCATGGATTTCTTCATCTTCAGTAGAAACTTCAGGGGTTGGTTCTGCAGGCGCTGAGGTATTACCCAGTATGGGAATTTCGACTTGTGGCTGCAATGGAAGAAGTGAGTGTAGAGGTAGTCAGGCTTACTGCTAAATAAGATGGTTGAACTGATAAGAAAACAAAAGGTTCATGCCTTAAGGGATGATCTGGCTTTCTTGGTCCTTGGTTTCTTGGGTAAGAGGAAACTTTCAGGTGTTTTCCTTTTGCTTTTTCCTCTGGAAGATGCAGTAGTTAAAGTAGCAGGAGTTCTCATGAGTGCCTTTAGAGGTGCTGAATCCAAAGTTGCAGAAGTTTTCATGAATTCCTTTAAGTTTGGAGCATCAAACCCCAGAGCAGGTTTGGGGCCAGCCGGATAGTACTGAATTGCTTTGGCAGGGGGAGTAAACTCAAGATCCTGTGCATGACCAGATGTTAAAATAAGAAATGGATTCAAGAACAAGGAATGATGGGTATAGTGAAATTACCTCATTGTCAGAAGCAAAATCGGGTTGCAAGTTTTTGCATAAAGAATGAATTGATATATTGAAGATATGAGCATGCCATTCTTGCCACCAAGAGACAAAGAGAGGGTGAGCAGCATCTATTAACCCAAATGGAGATGGTTCGTATATTGGTAATTCCCATCCTAATTCAAAGACCTTCTTGGCTTCCATTCCTTCTGTTAGTACTTCCCTTGATTTTATGATTGTTGAGAAGAGGAATTTTGGAGGCAGTTGGCCGCATCCTAATTGTCTGGCCACCATGTTTGGATAATAGAATTCATAGGTGGATTGTACTAATCTCCCATGATGAAATTCGGCTGGCAAAGTGCAAGGTTTGATAAAGGAGTTGAAAATCTCTGTGGATTCTTGGCCTGAACAACCAATTTCATAGCTAAACTTGCAGGGCAAAGTCAGATCTTCATTCTCTCTGTAAGGAAACCAGAGCACATTGCCGAATCCTTTGAAAAATAGCTTGAAGAGATGACCAATGTCTATATCAATGCTTATAGATGCTGCTGCTTCCCCATAAGTCTGACAAGCCTTAACCTTTGCTGTGCTGCCTTCAGCATAGTTAACTGAGGGGAAACTTAGGTTGAAGAGGCTCACAGGGGTTATCTGATGCATATATAGTTGGAGCCACATTTGAATTAGCCACCAGGGACCATTTACACAAGAAATTTCTCCACCGTGGCGTATCTGAAGGGTGATCTGATGCATCATATGATAAGCAGACCCTAAAAGATATTTGCCTAATGGGATCTGGGTGCCTGCAGCTAAGTCTTCAGCCATTACCATGTGATTCAGGGTTGGTTCATTGGATTTTCCACAGAAGATGAATCTGCATAGCCACATATTCATGAAGGCTTTCAACTCTTTGTCAGAAACGGTGCCAGATGCATTCATATAGTTCTGGATATGTTTGATCCATCCACATCCAGAACTGACGGCTCTTTGATTACTCTTGCTCTTGTACTTATAAGGATATACTGGCAATGACACATTCAAACCAGTCATCATGAATACGTCGGCTAGAGTGATGGTCATAATACCATGACCAAAGATAAAGGCATTGGTGGCGTTAGACCAAAAGTGAGAAGCTACTATCAGAAGGGAATCATTCCTGGGTGTCTCTGCTAAAGATAACTCCAGACAATGACTGATGTCCTGACTTTCCCAGTGGCTGCTGCTCTTCTCCAACATTCTCCTGTACCAGTTACGCCATCCGGTGATTGGGGGAAATGGCCAATTCTTGAATGTGTTTGGCCATCGGTTTGGTGAGGTAATCCCAGACTTGAAAGGAATTCTTTGGGTTTCCTTCTCAATGATTTCAGAAGGGTCAGGATTTCCCATTGGGCCGAGGAAATAGGAGTCGGGGTTGGCAGCATAAGGGATCAAAATCTGGCTCTTGTACTCCTTTAGAAGATGATTGAAATCAGAGGGGAGTAAATCAAAAGAGGAGCGGAAGGATGAGATGAAAGTTGCCGAATATAAATAAAGTTTACCTCTGGAATTTCGTCCTGGGTCGCCATTGAAGATTGGAAGGAGGTCCGAGGTTGCGCTGAAAGCTTGAATTTTTGGGCAGCGGCTGCGGTTTTGAACGGTGATGACCTAGGAGGATGAAAGAGCTTGTGGTCAATTTCAGAATAAAACAACTTTTATCCCGAAATTGAGGGGGCATGTGTTAACACTGGATTTTGGTCAATTCTGGAAGATGACAGGTAGACCCACATGCGGGAAGAAGGGTGTTCGGCAAAGAACGCAAGCGGTCGGCTAAATGCTTGTGCGGTCGGTTATTCTGGAAGGCGGTAACTCCATTCGGGAAAACAGAAGATGGCAGGCAAGACCGATCGGAAAGATGAGAGTTGTATTAATAAAGGAATCTATAAGTTTAGGGTAAGGAATCGTAAGTTTCCAAGTTTGTTTAGAAGTTCCTTTGTAAATCGTAGTCCTTTAGGACTCACATTTTGTCTAGGGTATAAATGTTGACCCTCGACCATTGTAAGAAGTGTTCACAACCAAATCAATACAACCGGCCCCGTGCCAACTTTCGAGTCCTCTTGTCGTGTCGTCGAGTTCTTCGAGAGGAATCATCGATCCGTCGACCTCCGTAAGTTCCGACAACCTTGTTATCATGTTTAGTATCATGCGGTGGATTTAGACATGGTGCAAGCAGTCTTGTTTGTTTTCAATGGTCGTGCGGCGGATCTTTGCTTGACAATCAAGAAGTCTTTGCTTATGCTTCGTTTATGAGTAGATACCGTGCGGCAGGCGTTTACTCATATGCTTAGTGAAGGCGAGATAGTTATCGGCTCTATATTAGATATGGCAAATCTAAATAGATTCATTAAGTTATCCAGTGTTGCATGTTTTAAACCTCTTATATATTTGTAACACACTTCTGCCCAATCTAGATTGATATTGTTCGGACTTCTTTCTCTTGTGGTTTTACTCGTGCTTCAACGATCATTGTCTATTCTTATATTACCCTTGCAAAATAGATAACATGCTCATAGTGGCCGAATTGTCTTAATCTAGATTGTCACATGTTGCGGGTTCATGCATGTTAATCATGTTTAAGCTTTAACGAAACTAGGTATCGTGCGGCAGATGCAGGTTTTAGTTTAGTTTAATCGCTTTTATTTGTACGTTCCTTCTTCATGGATCCCAATTCGGTTGGATTGCCGAGCTTGGTTATGCATTAACTCATAATTAATTTCACTTGTTCAAACGTGTCTTCCCATGCACATGCATTCGGCAATTAGGTTTTTACGTGCATTTACCTTACGATTAGCTGAATGGTTTATGAATTTGTTGGCAGACAGCTCTCTATAGCCGTATGTCGTTGTAAGTGGCTTCAGGGCCGTACATGTGGAACTGTCCGGTATTACCCGACATGTTCCGGTTTGACATTTAATTGTTTTATCCCTTGTTAGTTTTCAGGTCAAACTGACTGGCACGCTTCCGGATCACGAAACACCCGGGAACCCAATTGAAGCCACGCTTTTCGGCTTGCTGTGTGTGAGGCACAGTACGTCACATTTTGTGTCAACACAAGCGTCTATAGCATTCTTTCTTTTCCTTAATAGCCATTTGGACTTCCTCGTTCCACCACCAAGTATCTTTAGCCTCGCGTCCCCTTCCTTTGGTTACTCCACACACCTCTGAGGCTACCTTCCGAATGTTGGTTGCCATCTTGTCCCACATATTGTTTATGTCGTCTTCTTCCTTCCAAGAGCCCTCTTTGATAACCCTTTCCCTAAATACCTCTGACGTCTCCCCTTTCAGTTTCCACCACTTTGTTCTTTCAATCTTAGCTTGTTTATCCCTATGGGCACGCACCTGAAAACGAAAATCTGCCACCAAAAGCTTATGTTGAGAAACAACACACTCCCCTGGTATCACCTTGCAATCCAAGCATGCTCGTTTGTCCTTTCTTCTTGCGAGGACAAAGTCAATCTGGCTACAGTGTTGTCCGCTACTGAAGGTCACTAGATGAGATTCTCTCTTTCTAAAGAAAGTGTTGGCTATTATCAGGTCAAAAGCTACCGCGAAGTCCAGAACTTCCTTCCCCTCCTGATTCCTACTACCATACCCAAAACCTCCATGAACTGCCTCGAAACCTGCGCTTGTAGTACCTACATGCCCATTAAGATCTCCTCCTATAAAAAGCTTCTCACTACTAGGTATAGCTCTAACCAGACCATCTAAGTCTTCCCAGAACTGTCTCTTAGCACTCTCGTCGAGGCCTACTTGGGGGCATACGCACTAATTACGTTCAAGACCATATCACCAACGACAAGCTTGACTAAGATAATCCTATCTCCTTGCCTTCTCACTCCCACCACACCATTCTTGAGGCTCTTATCAATCAAAACTCCTACTCCATTTCTATTCGCAACTGTCTCTATGTACTAAAGCTTGAAACCTGTATTGTCCACCTCCTTCGCCTTTTGACCCTTCCATTTAGTCTCTTGAACGCATAATATATTTACACGCCTCCTAGTCGCGGTATCAACTAATTCTCTTAACTTACCTGTAAGTGACCCTACATTCCAACTACCTAAACGGATCCTAGTTGGTTCGACTAGCTTCCTTACCCTTCGCACCCGTCGACTCTGATGCAAAGACCCTTGCTCATTTTTTACTACACCCGGGCGCCGATGTAGCGCGCCACTAAGGAAGCGACGACCCGATCCTTGGTTACTTGACACCATGCCCAGATCACGACACGGCGCGTCACGGGGGTGACGACCCGGCCCTTGCCCATTTAACACCATACCCGGGTTCCGATATGGCGCGTCGCTAAGAGGGTTACGCCCCAACGATTTTCTTTCGGGTTTCATCTCCATTTAAGTGGCTAGGTTTTTACATTGGCTCGCCACGCCTAACACAACCCTCCTCCTTTACCAGGGCTTGGGACCTGCTATGCTGGGACACCAAAGGCGCCCCACCATAGGCGGAGTTTCTGCCTTCCTTAGATGTTAGTTTAGATTATTTCATAATAATAGATCAAAATGCTGCCTACTTATGTACTCATATATATGTCCTTTCCTTTGTTTTCTGTGTTCAAATAAGGTGTAATATGTGTTCAGATGGCATGAAGATATTCAGAATCAAATTCCAAATTGTTTTGGATATCTTATTGGATTTCGCAGTTTCCAGTTCCTCTAATTGAAGATGGTATCAAGTTTGAGCTGGTCCAAATATGCTTATCTAACTATCGTGCAGTACATGCTCCTTGCCGCTGCCGACCCACTTATGACTTATCTCAACATATACGCTGTATAAATAGTTGTACAACAATACCACTATTGTTTATTTATAGCTCAGTGCTTTCCTGCAAATTTGCGTCAATGTGAGCTATAGGATTTTGACCATCTAGAACGAACCATGCTGCCATTAAGGGACCCACTATGCATCGTTGTTCTATTTGTCCGATAAAGTCAAACAGCTATAAGGCCTTTTTCTTTTATCATGCATTATATTACCTTACAATTATTCCAGTTTATTACATCACACAGGCTAGCCATTCCATGCAGGACAGAACCAACATCTACTTGTTTTTTCAGTTGCCATGCATAGCATTTTTATTACATGATAATTGAATCAATGTTCTGTTGTGAGCGACAACATTTCCAAAAATTCGTCGGCTACTACAGCACATATGCTTCGAATTCAGTAGTATAGTTGAAATGTTTAGAGTTTTCATAAATACAGGTCTAATGAGCTCCTGATTTTATTTTCTAGCTTCCTCCAATATACCGCTCAAGGTTTGTTTAGCTGATCACAGATGTCAGCTGCTACCCTGCTGCCTAAAGGTTAATTTTCTTTATTGTTTTTAATTTACTTCAGTACATGTGTCTTTGGTTCTCCAAATAGGAGGTCTTTTGTTTGCTTCCATACGTCATGATTTCAACTTCCTATTTCTGCTCCCTATCCCAAAATGATGTACAACATAAATGAGTATGAGTTCCCTAGCTGAACTTATTTTCTAACTTATCTCTGTGTTTTGTTTTGCTTCACATGATGTTTGCAAACTACAGCCGAGCTGCACATGTTTTGTGGGCATAGTTTCTAAGAAAATATGCTAGATAAGGGGAAGTCAGCTGATGATCGATTCATCAGCAACATTAGTTGTTGCTCTAAATTTACGTACTCCATGTATTTCAGTTGAGTTGTTTGGTTATTAAATAATTGGGACATCAGAATCCATTGCCTTTGACTTTGATAGATCCTAGAGCTAATGGATTAGTTTGTTTACGAATATTTGACACTCCTACAACATGTTGTATAGAATATGTGTGCATGTAGATAGAAAACTACCTCAGGAACCTTAGTTAGCTAAGTGGACTGAAAGGGCCACCAAGTTTGATAAACTCTGTTAAGTTTCAGCCATCAATCATGGGCTTGGTGCTAATAGAAAATTAAGCAGATCATCCTGCATATATAGCTTTGCCTGTAGTAATTACAGATATTGATAGAAGTTATTAGTTTATAATTCAACTAATGATGATGATAGTGGACTCAGCAGTTTATAGTTCGGTTTAGATAATAGTCATAGATGGAACTGCTGCTAGAAAACTGTTGTTGGTGACTGTTGGAAACAATACAGAATCTTTATAGTTTCAGTGGTGCTGTTGTTGGTCACGGTTGGGGGAAAAGTAATAAATAGTTTATTTTCCCATTTATTTCCTTATGAACTCGTGTTGACGAACTCACAGCGACGAACTCACAGCACTACTATGCAAAAAGAGGTCTAATTGCAACAGCGTGACTCCTGCAAAATAGTTAGGCCCAACCTGCAGCTTCCAGTTAATCTTAAATATAGTTGGTTATGAGCACCATTCAACTACACTGAACACTCTCACTTAAAATGTCCAACTGGTTAAAGAATGTGCTGCCATGTCTGCCTCTAAATTACATTTAGAAAAGATTAGTAATGAAGCTACAAAGGAGGAACCTTGTCTATATCGAAGTAAGTTCCACTAAGGTTCAATGCAGTGTCCAGGAAAAAAAAGCTTTGGTTAGTGCTGTTTTGCTGCTTTACTGACCTCATCTTTGCCTTATTTTTCCTTCTCCATATTCTGGATGCACCAGTAGTTAAGTTGATCCGTGCCTGATATGTTATATATAGTACACGTATCATAAGATAATATAGCTCAGTTAACTGATGATGTAACTGATTAGAGGAACATACTAAGAATTTCCGTAATGAAAACCTCTTGGATTCGAATGGAATTCATAGGAACTCTGACCTGTTGCTTAAGACTCTAAGGCGGTTAAGAAGACAAGTTTTTCCCAAGCTATCCTTGCAGATAGAAAGGCAAATCAGATTGCCCACATCGGAAACTGTTTTTTTTTAGCAGTGTTGTTTCATATACAATTCTAGGTTCTATTCATGACATAGGTATCTACTGCCATTTCCATTTACTTTTGTAGGGTATACATACAATATACATAGACAGCTAACACATTAAGGGTGCACTTCAATGGCGTTAACATCTCAAATTTGCTTGCTCTTCATTTTCAGATTGATGTCAATTTGTCCGGTTCGTCATATCGATCTTAAACAACGTCAACATTACACAGATTATGGACGTTGTGGTCATCCATTATTTATTGTTGCAGGACACAGGCTGCTCATTAAGAGGGCACACATTGAAGCCCCCAAACAAATGGCCAGCCATTGATCAACATCTGCGTTCAATTTTACGTATATATAACTTGGCTCCTCAGCTTCTTCTATACTTTTGTGCACTTATCCAAGGGAGTCTTAAAAGAAGATTACCATGAACTGATCCCAAAAAGGCTGAAGAGGAGACCACCATGATCTCCATAACCATAAATGTAAGCGAGATATGCTTGTGTAGCTGGTTGAACATATTCTGAGGGCCTTGTGTATGACCAGGATATTGTCTACTATTGTATAGACTCTTCTATGTAGATCAGCTAGCTTTTCTTCATTGTACTGCTTTGTTGTGTCAAGGATGAGTAAAGGATAAATGATTCAGGGCTAGATGACTTTTTTCTAAGTCTTCAATTCATAATATACTAAATCCATGGAACAGTTCAGTTTCATACATGTATTGCGCACTTGAACATTGTACTGCTTTCAACTTTATACTTCAGTTCACTCAGATTTCTAACACGCCCATTGTTACACAAAATCTCCATTTACAGGCACACAGGCGCGCGGATGCGCGCGCCAATCTACTAGTATATATATAAAGAGAAGGATGCGTCCAACACGAAAGAGGACAAAAGAAAAGCAATAACCTGACGCTTTGCAGTAGTACTCAGTTTAATTTGACCACGATGAAAAGCAATAACCTGTTGGAAGAACTAGGCGGGTCGGGTGCCCAACCCAAGACACGTGAGAAGGAGACACGAGAGCAAAGAAGCAAGCAGAGAGCATGCAGCAGCAGTCAAAACTGCAGGAAACCTGCCAGGTTCTTCTCCAAAAAGCCTAGAATCGGTAGCTTAATAGCTACTGCTTCAAGTTCTTGCTCAAATTTATAAATAAAATAAAATTCAGTGCCATGTTCAAATTTCATATCCAAAGCACGTTTGTTGCGCATGAGAAAACGTTAAAAGTTTTGAGCGAAATGACACGCCATGGAGTTTTTTTTTTTAGAAAAGACGGTAAAAGCTTGGACGCATATTCTATTAGACGATAAAAAAAAAAGAAAAAAAGAGATAGTTACATGCCGTTGACGACTCCTGAAAACGCTACACCGACCAAAGAAAAGGCAACTAGCAAAAACGGAAAACTGGAAGACAAACTACTGAGCGCCAAGACAACCGGCACTGGCCAAACACAACCCCTTAAGACGGCCACTAAAAGAAAACTAATCAGCAGCTGCACTTGTTCTTGGTGCCATGGCCAGACCATACTGCATAATGTCATCTTTGCATAGGGTAGCAACTTGATGTGGGTTAAGAGCCTTCTGTTGAAATTGCCTTCTACTTCTCTCCTTCCACATGTTCCACCAAAAATCGAGGAAGATTCCATCCACCTTTCGCCTCTCGTTCTTATCAAACTTGCGTCTACATCTCCACCAGTAAGCGTGCAACGAGCCTGAAGTGTTTACCGCTTGTATCGGTGAGAGCTGAAACCACTGCTTCACGATCTCCCAACATTCCTTTGCGAATGGGCAATTTTTGCACAGGTGTACCGGTGTTTCTAGTTCGTTGCCACACAATCTGCAGTCCGTGTCATCCGTCCACCCCCTCTTCATTAGATTGTTTGCCGTTAGGATCTTCTTATGCAGCAAAGTCCATGCGAAAAAACGACATTTGTGCTCCGCTTTGGCCCTCCAGACAGCTGAAATCTTGGTTTTGGAAAAAAAACTCCAACGAACTGAATGAGGTAAGTGCTCTTGGCAGAATATTCTCCATCCTGTGTCCATTCCATCTTAGTTCATCCTCTAGTGTATCATTGAGCTGCACCGAACTGGTGGCCTCCCATAATCTGATGAATATATTCTCGTACTTCTTCTGTTGTTTCCGGCGGGAAAATGTGGTCTATCCATTTCCTGTTCGTCATTCCTTGCTTAACCGTGATCTTTTTTCTTCTTGTCTTTCCGTACAGCTATGGTGCAATGGACTTCGCCATTGTTCCATTTATCCAGCTCGAAGTCCAGAATTGGGCCTTCATCCCATTACCAACTGTCACTGCTGTCGAAGCGTTGAAAATGTCCCGGTCCGCTTTGTCACAGGGCACCTCCAAGTTGCTCCACGCTCTATCTGGTTGTTTCCATTTGTACCATAACCAACGCAATCTCAGCGCTCTGGTGAATCTCTCCAAGTCAAGTATCCCCAATCCTCCTTTGTTCCTCGGCAAGCAAGTCGTGGGCCAATTAATCAGGGAATCTTTTTGAGCAGCCCCTTTTGGGCTTGAAAAACCGTTTGATGATAAATCGGAAGAGACGAGAGCACCGTTTTTTACTAAAGTTTCCCTTCCGGAAGAAGATAGAAATTTCCCTTTCCATCCTGGCAGCCTGGCGCTGATTTTGTCGATCAAAGGATGGACGTCTATTTTCCTTAATTTCCTCGTGTGCAGTGGCAACCCCAGGTATTTACCTGGGAAAGTGGAAAATTTTCCTCGTGTGCAGTGACCACGCCATGGAGTATAACGACGCAAAACCAATGATCAGGCAACGAGGGATGGATGGATGGATGAGGCGATCGAGATATATGGCACATGTCACGTACGTACCTGACGGCAGGCTCGGAGTCGGAGAAGCGGCGGTGCGGCTGGCGCTGGCGGAGCCCGTGGAGGTCGCCGCCGGGGTAGAACTCGGTGAGGAGGCAGGACCAGCGCGGTCCGATTCTGCGACGGCGGGGCAAGAAGGGGTGGTCGACGGCCTCGAGGATCTTGCCCTCCTTGCCGCGGCCTTCCAGCTCCCTGCGGTAATTAGGTAGTTAGCTGACCCAAAAACACCATTCGGTGCCCACTTGCATCCTCTTGCTTCGCCTTGGGTTGGAGAGGTTGCATGTCTCACTTCTTGATAGGTAGGTAAGGTGCTTTGTTCTCGTCTGGACGACATATCCAGCAGACGGTGTGGACTATGTACAAACTACAACAAGGTTCAGGTGGTGAAGTGAAGAGGTCAACAAGATCCTCAGGTCCAACCTCTGCCCTCTAGGCATGGCCGTGCTTTGTTATCGCTTGAAGTCTGCGCAGCACAACATCTCAGTGTCTGTATGCCCCGTCACGGTCTTGTCGTCCTCCCTGTTGTGGCGGCGCCACGGGACGTCGTAGAAGTCTGGGTGATCGGTTTCTCGTAGATCACGATTATGCCCTTAATTACTTAAATTTGGTATACGAATTACATCAGCAATATCAGCTGCGAGCAAAAATCACGACCAAAAGTACCTAAATAGACCAGCTGCCCTCGCCAAATCCTGTAACAACCTCAACCACCGCGGCAAAGCTTGTAAAGCTGTAATGAACTCGAAGGAAGCAACGGTGGTAATATAAGATCAACAATATTTAATTCTGGTCAAGCACTAGACTCCAAATAAAACAACAAACAGGCGGGGAGGGGGCATTTGCCCCTTTTGGCCTTCGAGATCCTCCACCGTTACTCTATTTATTTAGGCCATGTTTAGAGGGCAGGAATTCCATACAAAAAATATAGGAACAGAAAAAAGTCTCGTCTCGTACGTGTTCCAAATATGTCCTTATTTTATTCTCTTTTTAGTTCTAAGGGCATCCACAATGTACTAAAAAGGTGTCATTAAGCAATAAACGTAGTTGCACAAATACCGCATAAGTCTCAAGCAAAGTTGCACCACAAGCTTGCGATGAACCATATAAGTGAATAAATTAAAAGCGCTAGACCCCGCGTCTGCCGCGACGAGGAGGTGGCGGAGTCACGAATTGAATGGCGACAGCAGCGGCGCCGGAATTGCACCACACCAACCTCGGCCTCCTTGCCACATGCCACCGCGTCATGGTCATGCCCCTCCACCTATTTCCTCCTCGCCTTCGCCTCCCCAAGAAGCCATCGTTGTAGGACTTCTGATAGCGACGCACTTCTCGCGCGGGAGGACTTCCTCGCCTCTCCTGCCGGTTGCCGCGGGCATGGAGGGCCTCGGCCCCGTGCCAGCATGGGATCTGTCGTGCATGCACGAGCATGAATCCTCTTGCGATTGATTTTGCCGGGGGCAGCATGCCTTATTTTTTTTCGAAATGACGGCAAAAGCTTTGCCGCGGATTTTATTAGACGATATAAAGAGAAAAAGAGCAAATACAACTCCCTATTTACACCCAGCGTCCCCTGCTAATCAAAACGGAAACCAGTAAAACGGCAGAAAAAACAACTATACAGGTAAAAAAAAACTTAGACTAGGGACACTCCGAAAACAAGAACCCTGGCCTAACTGAAGAAAATGTCTACTGCTAGTTCGTCGTGTTATGAATTGGAGCATGCCTTATCTCCCTCACGATCGAGCCGTATACATTGTGATCTAACCATAGTTACTGCCGTCTGCTGTGAATCCCACGCTTAAGCTGAATGTTACGCGTGCACATTGCGCATGCCCTAAGGCGACCTCTACGGCTGGGACACAGCTATTTTCAAAAAATGGATATTTTAGTCGATGAAAAATGTGTGAGGGTATTAGATGCTAGTCCTCTAGTTCGATCTGGTTTTGAGCTTTGTTACAAACACATCGAGGAACTCAAGAATAATTTAGTATACTCTTGTCTGCTATTGGAGTCAAGGTCGATGAGTTCTTCGTCTTCTATGGATGATCATTTATTTTTCTCCATTGTTTTCTTAGTTATGCGTGGAGTTGGTCGGATTTTGCAATAATTTTAAACTGATGTCTCTTTTTCAAAGCGGGGCGAAGCTAGATTTTATATATTATATTCATTATACATATATCTAAAAAAATTAGAAGGGTATTCTTTTCATGTACGGAACAACACAGGAATTCTCTCTTTTTTTTGAAACTAGGAATTCTCATTTTTTGAATCCATGGGCCCGGCCTACGTTGCGAGGGAAGAATCCACGTGCCCCTAGGGCGCGTTTGGTTCGTTTCTCAGTACAGCTTGGCTCGCGTGTGGGACACAGGCCCGCAGGAGCCAGGCTACGGTGGTGCAGTGTCCATTCTAAGGATGGCAACGGGTCGGGTTCGGATCGGGTGGAGTCTCCGTGCACCCAAAACCGAAACCCGAAATCGAAACCCGAATTCGCCCCGAAAACCGATTCGGGTGGAAATCCATCACCAAAACCAAACCCGCGGATACCCGAAACCCGAACGGATACCTGAAACCCGAATGGATACCCGAAACCCGCGGATATATATACACATATTCACATGTATAAACAAGAGGCAATAAATAATAAATATTTTCATGAGTCAACTTTAAATAAATTTAATAATTTAAGTAAACAAATTATTATTAGTATATTATAAAACATGAGTTTTAATTCCAAATGATTTATTTCGGATATCCATTGGATATCCACGGGTGGAAAACCAAACCCGAAACCGAACCCGATTGGTTTCGGGACCCCGAACCCGAAAACCGTGGGTGAAAAACCATCCCCAAACCTGAACCCGTAGAACCCGAAACCCGTGGATATCCGCCCCAAACCCGATCCGTTGCCATCCTTAGTCCATTCGTTGGGATGTCTGCATCAGCAGAGGCTGGCCACCCGCAATGCATGTTTGGTTGCCAGGATCACACGAAAGCACATGTCGGGAAACGGATTTCATTTTCGTTTCCAGGGAGCTAGGCCAGCGGAGGAAGATTGCATGCCATGGGCCAGGCCAAACCAGATAAACAGCCAACCAAACATAGGTTACTCGCATCTCACGGCCAGGCTGAGGGAAATATAAGCAACCAAATATGCCCTAGAGTACATGCTACACACACACAAAAAAACCACTGCAGCTGCTGGCTTGTTGCCATGGCCTCTTTAGGGGTGTTTGGCAGGGCTCCAGAGCCCAACTCCAAGCCAGAGCTGGCTGGAGCTAGCCAAACACCCCAACTCCAAAAAAAGTTGGAGCAGCCCAACTTCATGGAGTTTTTGGAGCTCTAGTTCATTCTCTTGTAGCATCTCTTTTTCAGCTACACAACCCTCTGAAAGAGACTTAGACATGGAGTTCCAAGGAAATTACCCACCTTTGCCATCGATTACACACTCCAACCTAGCTAATCGTTATTTCTCTATCCGCCCCCACTCGAACTCTATCCACTCACTACCGCGCTGGCGCACGACTGCTCACCCCGCCGCCTGCTCGCCCACCCCGCCGCCCCCACGCCTCAATTCCCCCGCCGTCCTCGCGGCCGACCCCGCGCCTCCATTGCCCCACCCCCTCGTCGCCCGCCGCCCGACGACCTGCTCCACCTCCCCAACCCTACCCCTCGATGAGAAGAAGGGCGCCGTCCTCATCGATGGCCGGCGTCCTCCGCATCGACGGCCACCGCTCGACGACCTGCTCCGGTGCCAGACCCCACCGGCAAGCTCCCCCAACCCTGCCGTGAAGACCCGCCCAGATCTGCTCGCCGTGCAAGGTATTCCATCACCATTTCTATGCTGTGATTTGTGAAGAATGTAGTGGTTTGAGAATAATGAAAATGAAAAATATTGGTGATTTGTGAATTAGGCATGAATGCTTGCCTACTGTTATATGATGTGCATAGCAGAAGAAAATAGACATGTGAATATCTATGCTTGCCTACTGTGGATTGTTGAACTAGCCATATTGCTCTGTAGTTCATGTTAGGAAACTGTGCATGTTCTGAATGCTTGTGTTGAGTTGGTATAGATGCCGAAAATTGATTGGAACGTAGAGAACACTCGGATCCTATGTGGTTTGATGGCCGAACAGGTTGAGAAAGGAAATTGGCCAAATACATCCTTGAATTCAACTGGTTATGCTGCGGGTCAACTGGGAGCTTTGCATGACACTAGTGTATTGTACCATGCAATGGAAGTGGATGCGGAAGTCTTCCCACGTCCTCCACAAGGTACAAATATTACAAATATTTTGCATGCTCAACTTTTACCTCACATTCTTATGTTATTTTTCATATGTGTAGGCAACTACTATGTTGTGGATGCGGGCTATCCTAATCGTCCAGGTTACTTAGCTCTATACAAGGGTGAAAGGTATCATTTACCTGAGTGGCATCGAGGTATGGAACCAAATACTCCAAAAGAGAAGTTCAACCGGATTCATTCATCTATTCGTAATGTTATTGAACGTTCATTTGGAGTATTAAAGATGAAGTGGTAAATTATTTATAAGATGCCTCCCTATTCCATGCTCACACAAAAGAAGGTTGTAGCTGCTACCATGGTTCTCCACAATTTCATACGTGAGCATGCTAGTGGGGATGTGGACTTTGCTAATTTCGATCGAGATCCGAACATTGTGCCTACTATCCCAGAAAGGTACAACAAATATGTTGTGTCTCAACACGGCTCTAATGGGTCCACTTCGGAATCAAGCTTTGTGACTATGGACTCATTTCGTGATAGTTTAGCTACATCCGTCGTCTTAGCTTGGAATTAATGTAATCATATTTTGAAACTATGGACTTGTATCTCAGATTATTTGGTTGGACATGATTATCTTGTAATATGTTGGTACTTTAATTTATTTACATGCTTGTCGGACTTTGCATCTCTGCGTAGTAGTATGAAGGAATATGTTCTCGGTTGTCCTAGAAATGATGATCCATACACTTGAGCTAAGCACTACCTGAGGACATACGTGTCACTGTTTTGCTGCTGCACGCATAATTGAAGTACACTCATATCAACCAAGGGCAAAGTGGACAATCCACACTGACAAACCATAATTCTGGAGCTGAAAGTAAGCCTATAGACAACTCCAACTCCACTCAGAACCAGCTCCACCTAAAGTTCTGGAGTTAGAGCCGCTCCATCTGGAGTTAGAGCCATGGCAAACACGGCGTTTGTACGTTGCCAACCCAGGTGGTGTTTAGTTCCCAAAATTTTGCAAAATTTTTTAAGATTTCTCGTCACATCGAATCTTTAGACGCATGCATGAAGCATTAAATATAAATAAAAAATAAAACTAATTACACAGTTTAGACGAAATTTACGAGACGAATCTTTTAAGCCTAATTAAATTATAATTAGACACTAATTACTAAATAACAATGAATATTTTTTAAAAAAAATTCGCAACTAAACAAGGCCCGGTATCCATCCAGTGTACCGAAACCCAAGTATGCAGTAGCACTAACAAAGCTGCCTCGGATGGTCCAGTGCCTAAAAAGAAGGCCCGGCTGTAGCATCAAGTAACGAACGACTCAGTCTATGTTACACCCAAACCTACCTATGGTTAAATGTTATAAAAGGTAGACTGGACGCCAAATCTCATCAGGGGATGTAGCTCAGATGGTAGAGCGCTCGCTTAGCATGCGAGAGGTACGGGGATCGATACCCCGCATCTCCAAGTCTTTTTTTTTCATTTTCCTATTTTCCCTTCATTTTTTTTTCAATTTTTGGTTCACTCACTTGTGGTCGACTGATCCTCATCGATTCCGAACAAATTTTTCCAGATGGTAGGTAGAGCGCTCGCTTAGCATGCGAGGGGCCTGGGCGCCTGACTCGTTCATCCGTGCGGTATCGACGAAAAAGCGTCCGTACCCGCGAGTCGACGAACGATTCCCTGCGTCTGCGTGCGTACCTGAGTTGACGAACGCACGCTCATCGTCTCCTTCCCTTATCTTGTGCCGTATCCGTAACCTAACCGTATCGTATATTCTATCTTGTAGCAGTGCGGTGCCGGTGCGTCCTCCAGCACGCATCGCACATTCGCGCTAGCGCCGTCCGGTGCAGCCTGCACATAGCCAGGTGATAGACAGGCCCGTCGGCGCACGCGACGGACGGCGGCTGGTGCCTCCTATACCAGACGGAAAAGGAGCGCAGGCGCAGGCGCTCCGCCACAGTTGTGCCACCCACCCACGCGGCCACGCCACGCGAATAGCCCGAGTCCCCAACCCGACGCGGGGAACGGGATTACGGGAACAGTTCGCAACGGCACAGCAGCCGAGCGCGGAGCGCCGCATTCCACAGTCACGCGCACACACACCACCACCACCAGCACCGCAGGTCCACAGTAACTGAGCCGGGGGAGCCGGGAGCGTCCGGCCCCGACAGCCCGCACTCGGCACCACCACCGCCCCACAGTCCCACACCACCCCTCCCCGGGCGAGCGGCGATGGGTCCGGCATGTCGTCGAGCATGGCGCTGGCGCTCGCGGGCTTCTGCTTCAGCGTCCTCTTCATCGTCTTCGTCTGCACCCGCCTCGCCTGAGCGCTCCTCCGCTCCCGCCGCGCCGCCGCCGCGAACCCCGCGCTCCCGCAGCACTACGCCCACGGCTACGCCGACCCCGACCCGTTCCCGTTCCCGTTCCACGTCGCCCGCCACCACCACCACGCCGCCGCGGGCTCCTCCCCCGGCCTCGATCCCGCCGCCGTCGCCGCCTTCCCCACCCGCGCCTACTACGCCGCAGCACGCGCCTCAGACTCCGACGGCGACGACGATTCCCAGTAAGTCCTCCTCCCTACTCCTCTCCTTCCCTTCCGCGCTCTGGGGCGGCGGGCTATTCCAATCTGTGTCCGCACGCCACCGCTCCGCTGTCGCGTCGCGTCCCGTGCAACGCAAGCTTCGAATCCAACCCAACCCACCGCGCTCCTGCTTTCGCGTGCGGTTCGGTGGAGTTGCCGTTGCTGGAGGGTACGGTACAACAAGTGCAAGCCTGCTATTGCTTGCCGTCGCACGGTGGGCTAGTTCGCCGGTCGCCACGAGGGACTACGATGGAGGGGATTGCAGTCGGAGCCTCGCAGCGGAGCCGGCGTTACCCGATCGCGCACGTTTCTGCCGGCAGGATTCGTTGGTGGTTTTCGGATCGGGGTTCGGGATGCCGCAACTAGCGTAGCTGCGAGGCCGGACCTCGGAGGAGTGGGTGGGGGAGGGCCGGGTCCACCACCGGGGATCTATTCCGGGGGTGGAATGAATCAGATTGGAAATGGGGTGCCCTAGTTCATCCCGGTGTCGCTGTCAGTGCTTAGTTGGGTTCTTCTGGAGATCGTTGTCCTGTTCGTTTGGTCGCTGTCAGTGCTTAGTTGGGTTCTTCTGGAGATCGTTGTCCTGTTCGTTTGGTCGCTGTCAGTGCTTAGTTGAGAGATAGTTGGGTCTTTAGGATGATCAGTAATGTCGAGCTCTTGCTATTCTGGGCGCGACGCTAGGTTCTTATTGTAGTTGTTTTCATTGAAAAGTTGGTTGGAGACTGTACATGGTAGTATAGGCTAATACAAGTTCTACAGGTCCGCATCATATGCAAGTGACGCGGACACCTCGAGCTAATTTCATAATTCAATGTTATATGGAAAGAAACTTATGGAGAAATCATAATTAAAATGTACTTGCCTTTTGTAATACCAGCATATTGCCTGAATCTCTACTGGTGCACTGTGTTTAGGTGTTTACCCCCCAACAGCTTCGATGTTGCCCTTTGCCAATATGTTTCTGGAAAATCATAAAGCCCTTTGCCAAGCCTGTGTTTGCTTAATGTTACTGAAAAATCATGAAGCCCTTTGCCAGCCCTATGCTTGGTTAGTGTTACTGAGAAATCATGAAGCCCTTTGCCAAGCCTTTGCTTGGTTAGTGTTACTGAGAAATCATAAAGCCCTTTTCCATGCCTGTTCTTGCTTAGTGTTACTGAGAAATCATGAAGCACCACCCCATTGGGAGGTAGCCTTTTGGTACCGAAAAGGTTGCCATTGAGGAATCATTACATTTTCAGTACCATAGAAGTTGTCCTCGAAGATTTTGGTGCTTTGTCCTTGAGGATTTCGGTGCCTACATAGGGAAAATGGTGCGATTGTTCAGTACCAGTGCCTTGCCTATTATGCTCTGCTGGTGCTGGATATCGACAATTGAGTCATTAAGTCCCTCAGCTTGCGTCGTTACTGGGCAGTGGACAGCTAAGACCACTTGATCAGTCACATCAATATGGGGGTATGGACGTGTAGCTGGTCCCTGAAGATGATAGAGACGAATGATGAAACATTGTTATCAAGTAGTCTAACCTCACCTGTGCTTGATGAAAGGGAAACAGGGACTGGGTTAACAAGTCCTCTGGCTGAATGCGAAGTAGTTACTATCTGCTCTTGATTGATTGAAACATGAACATGAAACATAAATTTGAAGATTTTGTCATGGTGAGGAGTAGATGTTTCATCCCAATAGTTCTCAGGCTAGTGCCTCATTTCTCATTTAGTACACACAAATTGACTATCATATTTGCATCATTAGTTTCTTACTTATAGCTATACTGAATTTACATGAACAACAAACCATCGATGGTAAGTGTAAGATAGCAGTTTCAGTCTGAGGCTATGATGTTACCTTTCTTAAGCACGAGTAATTATCCTTTGCATCCTTTTGTTGCATCAAAACTGAAAATGGTGACACTGTTGTTTGAGATATCTAGTTTTAACAAATCTTCTTATTGAGATTCCTTTTTTCTTTTAATATTTTTAGCCACTGGCTGTTTTACTGGCCCTGGAACTGAACCATTTTTGTTCGTATTGGCAGGTGCGTCATTTGTCTTGCAGAATACGAAGAGAGACGTGCTACACATTCTGCCTTACTGCAGCCATAATTTCCACATGGCCTGTATCGATTTATGGCTGCAGCAGAACTCAACCTGCCCGGTGTGTAGAATCTCACTGCTTGTGCTTGATAACCCTGAAAGCGAACACACTGCACCTCCTCCTCCTCCCCCTCTATCCAGCATAGTGATAAGCCCTCCAAGCTCTCCTGAATCGTCGAGATCAGATCCATGTCGCTGCCTGTTTGTCAGCAGTGGGCACTCATCAAGGGCATCAGAGGTTCCTAGACATGAGCCCGACCAGGAGAATCAGGTTGTATCTGGTCCATCAGTGGATGGGGCTGACAGCTTGCCGTTGTCTGAAGTTAACCCGCCTCCTGAAAATAACAGCCAAACAGTCGGGCTGTGTTTAGTTCGCGAAATTTGGGAATTTGGTTACTATAGCACTTTCGTTTTTATTTGGCAATTAGTGTTCAATCATGGACTAATTAGGCTCAAAACGTTCGTCTCGCGATTTTCAACCAAACTGTGCAATTAGTTTTTTTTCGTCTACATTTAATGCTTTATACATGTATCGTAAGATTCGATGTGATGGCTACTGTAGCACTTCTTGAGAAACTTTTTGAAAACTAAACACAGCCTCAGAAAGCAGGTGGACAGATCTACCCAGCTAGGACCCTGCAAATAGCAGCTGCTTTGGCGCCTCTGCTGTGCAGTCCCCGCAGGGCGAACAAGTACGTGTTAAAACGAGAAACATGGGCACTGGTGGTGGATGCCTGTTGTAGGTTAGATTTGAGGGGTTTCGTGTAGATACGAGAAATCATTCAGGTTTGTTGTTGGAAAGAAAAGCACACTTTATTCATTCAGTATTCATGGTCAAAAACAGCAAACTGTGGTATACGGTTATACGTATGCCACCGGAGAGATGGCAGCAGCAGTGCATCTGCAAAAAACTAGTACCCTGTTGTTGGCATCAACAAATAGGATAGAGGATTAGTTCCATACTTCCATGTGATGGGACCATTTGAAAATGACATGGTTTTGTGTACTGGAGAGAGTCATTTGAAATGAACGTGTTTTATTTCCCGGGGCGGGGCGATGCTAGGGCTTAACTGATGGCTGATGCAGCAGCTGTCTTATTCAGGAACGCATGTAAAAATTCTTAAGCATCAAAGGTCAGTGGCGGAGGATCATTGAGACCAAAGGGGGCCATGGCCACCCCTGATTTTGATTGTTTCTTAAGAGTAATAGTGCTTATTGAACAACAAACGTTGAAAATCTATGTGGATTAGCACTAATGGCTCCTCCTGGCCCCTCCTAACTTTAACGTGAAGCTCCGCCACTATCAAAGGTATAGGTATAGTAATATACTTTATGAAATCCATTTTGGAACGATCACAATTAAACTATCGATATAAATATGTTATAATATTTTATGTCAAACATAAAAGATTTTTTTTATCTAAAATACTCCCTCAATTCAAAATAATAAGATATTTTAGCTTTTCTACATACATTACTTTTACTATGCATCTAGACATAGTGCATAGCAAAAGCTATGTATCTAGAAATCTAGAAAATCCAAAACGTCTTATAATTTAGAATGGAGGAAGTCGAAGCTAACATCATAATCCTTTGTCAGAGTATTAATATAATGTAGCATCAATTGCTAATGTAATACTAGGGGTGAAAATAGTATGGATATTTTCCGATCGTATTTGAAACCGAATCCGTTTAGAGGAGTTTAGATCTGTCCGTATCCGAGTTCGGATGTTCAACATCCGATACCGTATCCGTATCCGAATACTCAAATCGTATATTTATGATGCCCTATCCGACGTAGCTGACATTATCCGTATTAGAATTCGTATCCGAACATAAATATGAAAACAAATGTAATATCAGTGATATCCGTTCGTATCCGATCCGTTTTCATCCCTACATAATACCATGACTCGTTAATGAAATATTTTCATAATTAAGAAAGCGTAGAAATCGATAATACTCATTGCTCATGCATACATCGTCTATATGGTGGTACAGTCAGTGGCGGATTTGGACCTAGGGCCACTAGGGCCATGGCCCTAGGCGTGGCCCAAAATCCCCCTTATACTATATGTTGTTTTGGGCCAAATCTTGTCAACTCCCGGCCCAACAAAGAGGGAGGAGAGGCAGTGGCCTTAGGCGTGGCAACTGATGAGCTCCGCCACTGGGTACAGTGGTATGTGTCATGAAATTACGCTTCGAGCTAGGGGTTTATTTGTAAATTTGTATATATTTAGTGGCTATTTTTATATAACTTTTATAATAATAGTAAAGATGGGTAAGTTTTGTTGGAAAATAATATAATGGCTATATTGTTAATGATGATGAAAGCTTATCGAATTCAAGGAGCGGGTGTGTGTCAGTTTATGTTTTTGTGAAAAATTTCTAAGATTTATCATTTCCTTTTTCGCTTGTCTCGTAACACAGTAGCCTCCAATTAGTAATAGACCATTTTGTTTGCCTGATCAAGTTGTCCAGATCAGGATGGCTCCGAACGAGGTGGTCCCTGGGTTTTGCGACGCACAAGTTGATTGTCTAAGGGCTTCTTTGGATCAATCATTCATTTTCCCTTTAATCCTCCCCAAACTTCATAGAAAATGAGTGTATCCAAACTAGCCCTAAATTAGACTACAATGGTAACTACACAGAACACCTTGGTGCCGGATGACACCACTCCGCGCCTCAATCCAAACAAGTTGTATGTAACTCCAATTAATAACAGTAAGATTCTCTGCAGTGTTTAATTTACTGTGCCGAAATGATTCAGTCTACTAGGAATAATAAGCTCTGCAGTGATCCCTGTCGGTGCCGCAGCACGCAGCGCACTAGCTTAAATTGGCCAGCACCATCATGTCGCCACGCCACGATTCATCGCAGCATTGACACCCCCAGCATGCTCCTCTGCAAATAAAGCCATTGGGGGAGTGAGTGAGTGAGTGTGAGGAGACCTTTGAGCGAGCGGGAAGGCTTTCGGCGCCGGCCATGGGGGAGGTGAAGCACCTGTGCCTGGTGAAGTTCAAGGAAGGCGTCGTGGTGGAGGATGTGCTCAAAGGCATGACCGACCTCGTGGCCGGGATGGACATGGTGAAATCTTTCGAGTGGTACACATTCATTCATGAGCTGTTACCTTTTCGCTTCCCACTTCCTTCCATTATTCTTCCCCTTTTGTGAAGCAAGCTGAATGTATGCATTCAGCTTTTCTGGTTAAAGTTTACATGCACTGCATGGTGAATTAGTAACAGTAACACATAGTACAGGTCTGAATGGCTTTTGTTCAGTCACTCATTCAGTTCGCAAACAGGTGTCCGTCCATCCAACTTCTTCAGAGACTTCTAGCTGTATATCATATGCTCTGCTGAATGACACTTTGCTAGTAGAAGAGAAAGACTGAAATGTGTTCTGTTCATCGCCCTGCTCTCCATGCATCTCCATGAATGGACGAACGAACCAACGGATGAATGAACTGGTTGCAGGGGCCAGGACGTGCTGAACCAGGAGATGCTGACGCAGGGCTTCACCCACGTCTTCTCGCTGACCTTCGCCTCCGCCGACGACCTGGCCACCTACATGGGCCACGACAGGCACGCCGCGTTCGCCGCCACCTTCATGGCCGCGCTCGACAAGGTGGTCGTCATCGACTTCCCCGTCGTCGTCGCCAAGCCGCCGCCGCCTCCGGCATGATCTGCTCGCACCTGTCGGTCATTGTACGGCGCCCTTTCAGGTAGCAGCAGATCCATGTCTGTTGTGTTTGCAGCGCTGGTGGTGTACTATTGCTTACTGTACGTACTTAGTACTATTTAGTGCTTGTTCTCCGGTATCTATATGTCCCGGCTACTGCATGCATGGTGTAGTAGCTGTAAGCCTGTACAGTACTCTGCAAGGCAAATATCTGCACCGTGCGCTCTCCGTTCAAGTACCTATTGTTGGGTTATCTTTGGAATAAATTCTGTTCACCATGTCTCTCTTTTCTTTTCAGTGTTTTATGATGGATTGACAGATTCCTAACCAAGTTTTAATTTGTTATTACTGGCTCCTGCTTAAACTCTGGCGAGAGCAGAGCAGGTGTCATCCCGGTCACACCGAGCAAAGTGCCGATCCCCTATGCCACTCACCCTTATGAAGTTATGCAGGGCACAACATGCAACAATGATTTGACTTTGTATTTGGGGGGCATAACTAGGGACTTCTTTCATCATCCGCCACTTCATTTTCAACACTCCAAATGACCTTTCTATGACATTTCTAAGTGACGAATATGCATAATTGAAGATCTCAGTTTTACCTTGTGGTTCTGGTGCCTCTCGGTACTCCTGTAGGTGGTACTTTGTTCCCTTGTACGGTGCAAGATAACCTGGTCGGTTAGCGTACCCCGAGTCCACAAGGTAATATTTGCCTATACCATTGAAACAACAGTTAGTATCACGAACTTGTACTCGTATGCACAAAAGTAAAACCAACTAATTGTATACCTGTTGGTGGATGTGGAAACACGTTGCTGTATGTTGTTGTCGCATCAGTGAAGACCCTCATGTCATGTACTGAACCCGGCCAGCCAGCTAACACGAATGTAAACCGCATGTCGAAGTCACACACAGCCAAGACATTCTGTGTTGTCATCCCCTTGCGGCATAGGTGCTGCACAAACTTATCACTAGGCACCACATAGGGGACATGAGTCCCATCTATCGCCCCTATACAGTCCTTGAAGTAGGGATAGAACCTAGGATTTCTTAGCCTATCATGCATAGTGCTGAAATTTGGGTCATTAGGCCTAATGATGTCAGAAGCAAGCTTGACAACAGACTTCAACACCCTATGAAACATGCTATGCACAGTCCCCAGTGACCTCTCAAACCTGTCCTCCGCTTGCCTAACAGATTGTGGAGCCCCCACCATCCACAGAAACATCCTAAGGGCCTCAATAAATGCGGATTTGCTATTAGATTTCGGCCCATATGATTCTACCAACACATCATGCAGACTGTGGAACATATCAGGGCTCATTCTGAACATGTTATAACATGCCTTCCTATTTTCTAGTTTACTATGTACCCATTCCAAACCAGTAATGACTGGCTGTCTATACTCTGACCTTGACAAGTGCTTGTCAATGTGGTAGGCATACTGGTACATACCGTACAGGAAAGCATCGTCATCATCCTCCGCCTCCATCCAGTCACTGATGAACTCGTCCAAATCATTCTCATAACAATCTTGCCTCGAGGACATCATCCCTGTCACTATTGCTTGGACATCCTCCTGTCAAAATGAAAACAGTTCACGTCAGTTTTCAACATCAACTAGGCAACATTAGCATGCATCCCTATTCGAACTGACTCATGCCAGTTACTCAAACTCATGCACTACATACATCAACAGATCATAGCCATATCCAATCATACTACAAATAACCAGTTCAAGTGTTCGACATGACATACTTAGGTCAATGACAAATGACACCCACCACACCTCACATAGTTCTAATGACATAACTTAGTAACTACGTAGAAAGCTTAAGAAAATAAGGTCTAGGGGAGGACCCCGATGTATTGCTTAATCGTCAGCATCCTTCCTTGGGGCGAGGAGCTTATGAAGAAGTTCATAACAGGCTCACTCTACACGATCTTGAGCACGGCCATCCACTCAGCTAGGGTCTCTTTAGTTGCACCACACTGTCTTGCCAATTGTAGCACTAGTTCCACCTTCCTCTCCAGCGCCTTGCTGTTGTCCTCAATTTTTTGGTTCCTCTCTTGCCACATGGCTGTCATCCTCTCAAGTCTCTGCCTTGAAATCTCATTGTATTCCTTCATGTGACCATCCATGGTCCTGACAGCGGGGCTCTTGGACCGCTTGCTCAGGCTGGAGGCAGTTGTGCTGGTGCTGCTTGCCCTCTTAGTACCGACACTAAGCGGCGTAAGTTGGTCGTCGTGCTCATCATTGGAGTCATCATCCGAACTTTCAACGTCAACTATATTGCTTTGGGCAGGACAGAACGACGTTGAGCCATCAACAGCGTTGCCGGCGAACATCCGGTCCAAATCGTCCAAGTACAGAGGCCACCCGTCCTTGAGCTTCTTCCACTCCGGGTGTCCCTGAAAAACCGGCATAGGTGAATCATTGAATATTAACATTTTAACAGTACATGATTGAACATAAGATTGCTTACATACCACCGTACGAGAGTCCCACCAAGCATCAGTAGCAAGGATGGAGCCATCGTCTCGCCTGCCTAAGCAGTGCCTTTTCGGAGGTCATTTATAAAATGCCACAAATGCTTGAGCTGGTGTAACTTACTTTTGAACTGGTCCTTGTCATGAACCAAGGTTGTTGCTGCATAATACCTTGCAATCAGATCTCTCCACCCTTACTTGTTCATGCAGCCGCGGATACAATTGCCACTGTCAATTTGGTGGCACCAGATTTGGCAAAACTTGCTTATATTGGGCTCTGACCAGTTTCCCCTGGCGTTCCTAGCCTAAACGATTTCATAAGAAATAATTTCACACCGACGAACAGGCTAAGATGGGGAGAACAGCAAATGCTTCGAACACAATAGTATACAATAGCAAGATAGACGATGGGTGAGGAAAACTACCGGGATGTGACCCACGGGGGTAGCATGCATCGGGTTGACGATGTCGTCGTCCACGTGTGGGACAGCCCCACGACGGCGGCGACGCCGGCCCCTTCCTCCACCCTCGAAGGCTGAGGCAGAGGCGCGACCACGATGGACGTGCGGCACTCGGTCGCCTCCGACAGCTTCTGATGTGGCGCGGCCTCTCGTGCTGTCGCCGCCTCCTCTAAAGCGGGCGCTGGGAGGCTGCTCGTAGGTGAGGTTCCGCTGCCGAGGAACACGAACGGGAGGCGGCCCCATCTGGCTACTAGTAGGGTCGGACCGAGGGTCGGCGTTGTAGCTGTCCATGCCAGCCCATCCCCCACCGTCATTGAGGTCCAGGGAATCTAGGCCCCAGCGGGGAGGGTTGATGCTGCTGGACCCCATGTAGGGTGGCGCCGGGTCGGTGAAGCCCTCGTACACCGACGAACCCAAAAGCGGGTTCGCCCCCCGCAGGAAGTTCCATGTGCCGTCGTTGCTGCCGGAGCCACCGTCGAAGTTCGCGCTGCCGCCTCCGTTGTAGCCATCATCAGGGAAGCCGTCCATCTAGGACGCCACGGCCGTGCAGTGACTGGATCCGGCCATGCCTCTCGTAGATCTACCGGCCGGGGTGGTGGATCTAGGCGGGCGCGTGCGCTAGCTTCGGCGGCGAGCGGTGGGACCGCCGAGGCGAGATACGTGCGGGGGAGAGCGGGGCTAGGGTTGACGAATGCGCGAATGGAGGGGTCATGCCTGCCGACGCTGTGTGCCATGCGGTTTTGCGGCTGCCGTTGGGCCTCATGCCAAAAACATACGCGGGCCGCTTTTCACCCCCCGTTTAGTTCCAAACTCCAAAAATTGGCCCAATTTCAGAATTTGGCTCCCCAACTAAACACGGGCTCAATGTGAGATGTAATCTGTTGCCCTCCCTCTCTCTCTCTCTTGCGTCCGACAGCAGTGGAGGCAAAAGTAAGCCAACTGTCATTCCTAGTCACTGTATCGACGTGGCAATAGGTCATGTCTCTAGTACTTTTTTACTAGAATTAGATAGGAGTAGTTGGGAGTTGGGGTACTTGCCAATTGCCATTATACCTGGTAAGGTACGGCTAGAGTTGTATATATTTTTCCAAGGCAATGGAAAACTCAGTCCAGTTTGCCACATTCAGAAGCAGAGTCCCGACCAATGTTGGTGCTTGTGCTGTGTGTGTTCTGTGCTCACCTCTTCTTCAACCTCTCGCCAAGTGAGTGTGCTGGTGGTCGGCTGGGCCAACAACTAGTATCAGAGCCGAGTCTGTCATGCGGCTGATGACCGACGATGGAGGGTGATGCTGCGAGGACGGTGGCGGTGCAGGGTGGAGGGGCGCATCCGCCGCCTTCACCACCACCCGTGCAGAGGATAGTGCGGGACATTAGCGGGGCTAACTAGCCGGTCCTCACCCGCACAAACTACGGTGAGTGGTTGGTGGCCATGAAAGTCAAGCTCAGAGCCAGACGGATCTGGAAGGCCATCGACTAGGCCACCGAGGACAAAGAAGAAGACTGTTCGGCGTTGGAGGCAATCCTGTCCACCATGCCTTCGAAGTACTAGGAGCTACTAGGGTCAAAGGACTCCACCAAGGAAGCTTGGGACGCCCTCAAGGCCATGCGCATCGGGTATGATCACGCGAAGAAGGTGAAGGCGCAGCAGCTGCAGCGAGAGTACGATGCGCTGGTGTTCCGTGATGGGGAGGCAGTGGAGGATTTCGACCTCAAGCTGCAGTCGCTTGTCAGTTAGCTGGCAGCGCACGACATCACCATCGACGACGAGGAGGCAGTCGCCAAGTATTTGTGTGTCGTGTCACCCATGTACACCCAGATCGTGCTCTCCATCGAGACACTGATTGACAAGTCCACCCTTATGATCGAGGATGTGACTAGGCGCTTGCGGGCGGTGGACGACCACACAGAAGCGACTGCGACACCGGTCGATGGAAAGTTGCTGCTAACCGAGGAGGAGTGGGCGGCCCGGATGTGGGAGAAGTGGTTCGGGGAAGGCTCCTCCAGCCGCGGCGGCGACGGCAAGCGCTGTGGCAAGGCCCCACAGAAGAAGAAGAAGGACGATGAGCCCCTCGGCACGGACACGTGCCGCCACTATGGGAAGACTGGCCATTGGGCCAAGGAGTGCCCGAACCAAAAGAAGGAGAAGAAGGCTGAGGCTCACTTGGCTCAGGTGGACGACGATGAGACAACTCTCCTGATGATGATGTTTTGTGTGCTGCACGACGACGAGGCAGAGGAGAAAACAGAGGAGGTGGCGGTTGCGAAACGGGGGAAGGCATCGCAGGCCATCGACCTCAATGAGCCATGCGCCCAAGTCCATCTTGGACGTGTGGGCGGCGAGGTGGAGCAGAGGTGGTACCCGGACTCTGGTGCCAGCAACCACATGACCAACTCCAAGGTGGCCTTCTCCAAGCTCGACGGTGGCATGACGGGGTTGGTGAGATTCAGGGACGGCTCGAAGGTGGAGATTTGAGGCCATGGCACCATCATCTTTTGGTGCTAGAACGGCGAGCACCGCGCGCTGACGGATGTGTATTACATCCCGTAGCTGCGTTCAAGCATTGTCAGCATTGGGTAGCTGGACGAGCATAGGAGCGAGGTGCTGATCGAGAGCAGGATCTTGAGGATTCATGATCGGGAGCAGCGTCTTCTCTCCAAGGTAAAACACTCTGGTAATCGACTGTACCTGCTCGACTTGAAGGTGGAGCAGCCGATCTATTTGGCGGCGCAGCGCACGGAGGGGCCATGGCTGTGGCACGCTCGCTTCAGCCATCTCAGCTTCGACGCGCTCGATTGGCTAGAGAAGATGGTCCGTGGGCTGCCCCACATCGAGCATGTAGGTGAGCTGTGTGATAGCTGCCTAGCTAGGAAGCAGAGGAGGCTGCCATTCCCAAAGGCAGCCAAGTATCGCGCCACGGACGCCCTTGAGCTCGTCCATGGCAACCTCTGTGGGCCAATCACGCTGGCCACGCACGGCGGGCGGTGATATTTCCTTCTGCTCGTGGATGATTGCCGTCGCTACATGTGGCTGCAACTCCTGATGAGCAAGGATGAGGCGGCGAAGGCAATAAAGAGGTTCCAGGCGCGGGCGGAGGTAGAGTCCAAGAAGAAGCTACGCGTGCTTAGGACAGATCGCGACGATGAATTCACTTCGGTGGAGTTCACTGCTAAACGGTCCTAAATGGCTAGAGGGGGGTGAATAGCCTAATTAAAAAAATTTACAAAACACTTAGAGCAAGTGGTTAGTACAACAAAAGGCATAAATGCGTTTTACACTAGCTCTACTAATTGTTGCAAGCCACCTATCCACAATTCTAGATGATTAAGATCTCTAGGCACACAAAGACTATGTTGCTACTTCTTACCAATTAGTGATCTCACTAGCACAAATAAATAACCAATTACTCTAGTTGCTCACTAAGCTACACTACCACTACACAAGAGTATATGAAAGTAAGTACAAAAGAGTGGTAGAGGGGTTATACCGACGAGGCAAGTGACAATCAATCAATAAATAAATACCAAGTAAATACCGAGAGAATTCCAAAGAGACAATTGACACACATTTTTTCTCCTAAGGTTCACATGCTTGTCGGCACGCTAGTCCCCATTGTGTCGACCGTTCATTTGGTAGTTCGGTGGCTAGTAGGCATTCACAAGCCTTGCCCAACACTTGGGCACCACAAGAACTCACCAACAAGTGAGGGTACTCAATAACACAAGCAATTTACTAGAGTACCTTTTGTCTCTTCACCGGGAGAAGGTCAAGAACCCGCACAAATCATCGGGAGATGGCTATGAACAATCACCAACTCATGCCAAAGCTCCTTCACTGCTCCAAGACATCTAGGTGGAGGCAACCACCAAGAGTAACAAGCAATCCCATAGCTCACACGATCACTAGTGCCACTAGATGCTCAAACTCTAAGCAAATGCACTAGAATCAATCCCAATCTCACTTGGATTGATGAATCAACGAAGGAGATGAGTGGGAGGTGTTTGGCTTAGCTCACAAGGATGTATCACTGATGAAAAAGTCTAAGAGAGTGAGCTAGAGCCGGCCAACAACTATTTATAGAAGCCCCAAAACTTAAAGAGTTGTTGGGCTCTCTGCACGTCGACCAGACACGCTGACCGGACACGCCGAGTCCGGTCAGGCTCCGAGTTCAGTCGCCCACAGCCATCCACATGGCACCTCTTCAAACCTCAGCCGCTAGATCCCAACGGTCAGGAACAATCCACACTCGCGTTAAGAATCAACCGAACACATCTCTTAATTGACCGGACGTGTGCACAAGAGGAGTCCGATCGATTCCAGAGAGCATCCAGAGAGCTCCCGGAGCGACTGAACATGTCCGATCGCCACTGACCGGACGCACCTAGAGTTCAGTTTGCTTTGCTCCCATGCGCCCATGCTACATCATGTTGATCGGACGCGCCACAGTCATGTCCGGTCCATTCTCTTCACCAGCGTCCGATCAAGCCAGTGCAGCTGGTCAGACCTAGGGTTAAGCACTGGACATGTCCGGTCCACGGGGCTAGCATCCGATCACTTCTGAACTCCTCCTTTCCTTTTTCTATCTCTTCAACCACTTCACCTTTGCTTCCAAGTTGCTAACCACAAAGTGTATAACTCATGTGCATGTGTGTTAGAATTTTTCAAAGCATTTTTCAAGGGTTAATTGTTAGGTCACTAGGTCCTAATGCATATGTATGGAATTCATCCACCTAGTGGCACTTAGATAACCATATTTTCTTTGAGATCACCCCTCTTAATAGTACAACTATGTATCCTAAATGTGATCATTCTCTCTATAGTGTCTTGATCACCAAACCAAAAAATGGCTCCTATGAATATATCTTTGCCTTGAACCCATTTTTGTTTTTCTCTTTCTTCTTTTCCAAATGCGGAGCACTTGATCCATCTTTGTCCATATTTATCACCATGAACTCCATCATCTAGCCCCATCACTTGGTCTTGGACCATCCTATCTTGTCTACACACTTAGATCAAGGATTAATCCATAGGTTTCATCAATTAACCAAAACCAAACTAGGGCTTTCAGCTGCGTACTGCGCGAATCAGGGAGTGGTACGACACCACACTGTGCTGTACTCACCACAACAAAATGGTGTGGTGGAACGGCGGAACCAGATGGTGGTCGGCATGGCTAGATCCATGCTGAAGGCCAAGAGCATGCCGATAGAGTTCTAGAGTGAGGCGGTGACCACAGCGGTGTTCATCCTCAACCGCATGCTCATAAAGGACCTAAAGGGCATGATGTCGTTTGAAGCTTGGTACGGGTGCAAGCCGGACGTGTCCTTCCTCAGGACGTTCGGCTACATCGGCCACATTAAGAAGATGAAGCTGTTCCTCACCAAGCTGGAAGATAGGAGCACGCCGATGGTGCTCCTAGGATACGAGGAGGGTACCAAGGTGTATCGGCTCTATGACCTGCGCGGAGGCAAGGTGGTGGTCTCGCATGATGTCGTGTTCGACTAGAACGTGGCCTGGGACTAGGAGAGTTCGGGCACGGGGGAAGCTGGCGGCTTCAGCAGCACCTTCATCGTCGAGCACTTAGTCATCCATGGTGGTGGAGACGCTGGAGAGGAGGTGCTAACCACTCCAGCAGGAGAGCTGACCACTCCAGATGTAACACTCTCGGTGTTACATTGTACAGTTTTTGCTAAAACACTACATGAGCATCATACTTGTTTGTACATGGGTGTAATATAGGGTATAAATCAACGTACGACACTTGAAACGTTCATCCAAAACAAGAAACAAATGTTACATTTCATGTCGCTTTATATCGTTTAGTATTCTAAGTGAATTTTTATCGAACAAAAATGCTATAGAACGTTTATGCGAACTTTGATAAAGTTTGTAGTATGAACTTCGTAGGAAACGATAAAATATGTGTGGTCATGGACGGGGTTCGCTAGCTAGTGTATCGGGTAACTTGAAAATCGCATTCGATGCATAATCGTTAGGACTTAGCCAAAATATCCCACGTCGGACAATGCGTTGATGAAGCTACGTTCGATAATTTTTGTAGAACGATTGGGTTAAGAAGTGGCAAGATGCTTTGGCTTAGTTTGATAGCCCCAGATACCCTCTTGAGTGTAGAATAGCTGGTTTGACTCTTGAATCATTGGGTTTGAGTTTTTGAATGGCTTTAAAAAGCATGCAAGTCGTGGGTTGAGCAATGCTAGCGCCTGGGGCGTGGTCACCACTTGGTTCTCGGTGCTGCCGCACCGGGCGCCGTCGTGCTTACACGCGCACACCCACGTGTTGGCTCTGCGCTGCCAGCCAAGGTCTCTTGCTGCCATGCTCTGGCACACAGCACTTGCACGCGCTGGGCCTAGCAATGCTTGCTTGCTCTGCCCTTCCCATCGCGTCTGCCTAAAGCTGTTGCTCGTCGTCACGTCATGTCGCGTCGCTCGCACTGCGTGCCATCCGGTGTTGCTGTCCAGCTACTGCTCCCATTGATGTTGGTTGTGCGCGCGCATGGGCTTGCCCTACTTGCCTCATTCTCACGCTTGCGCACGAGGCCACGCCAAAAGTTCCAGTCACGTCGCCTAAGAGGGCGCTGGCCGGCCGAGACGCACCAAAGCCAACCAATGCGCTGGCCCCTTTCTATGTACCGAGCACTTTTGGTGGTCAAGTGGAAGGACAGCTTCGTGCTGAACCAGCCACTGTTGTGGTGGTACAAGGGAGGGGTGTCAAGTTGAATTTTTGCCGTCACCGGCCGCCATATGTCCATAGGCGCCGCCCCTGCAATTGGCCTCACATACTCCACCATTTTTCAATTAACTGTGCACACTATGAGCTCGTATAGTTAGCTTTTGATTAGAGTTGTCCCGATGTTTGTTCGGCCTACAGTGAGGTGAGGCGGGACGTTCCCCTCACGGTGGTCCGCCGTGGCCGCCGGAGCGGGCACATGACCATGGCGTCATGTGGTGCTTCGTTGTTTCAATTAGGCTATGCATTACGTAGTGATTGACTTGGTAACCTTGCTCGTGTAGTGGTTTCGCCGGTGGAGCCACGGGTCACCAAGAACGTCGTCGTCGCTCTCGCCGGGAACCAGAGCGACCCCATGTACGTGGCCAGTCACCTTGCCGTGCCCCGCGACCTCGTCCAAGCTATCCTACATGTCACTGGTAAGGTCCTCTTGCTCCTAGGATAGGCGGTTGAGTCAATTAGTGGCTAGGTAGCCCAGAGTGCGTTGGCGGTCACCAGCAAGCTGACTTAGACGCCGTTCCTGTGGGCAGCACGGTTGGGCATAGTAGTGATTCAATTAGGGCTTCAAGGTGGTTACTCTTAGCCTATAGATGGTTACTGAGTAGCAGTAGAGGCGTACGGTTAGGTGGTTTCACCGGCGTCAGGCTACCGCGGCTAGACCCCACCATGGCACGTGGCCATGCCTACGTGGTGCGCCATTCTTGGCATTTGTTACCTCAATCCATTGCGCATGGGACATAGAAGCTCATGGGGGTGCTAGTGAGTGCTGGAGAGGTCTGTGCTCATCAGCGTTTGGTCGGCGAGGCCGTGACCCCTGTTAGTTCGGCCAGGGGCTTCATAAAATGTGAATTTGAATAGAAGTAGGGTCCTAGATGCGAAGCTAATGACTTGTTTAAATAGTGTTTGGTTTAGTTTCGCGAATAGGGTTAAGAACGGGGGCGTGAGTAACCTGCCGTTTCTCGCAAATAGGTGATAAATATGATCACTCATGATAAAATGGTGGAAAGGAAAAATGGTGATCGGGCAGGGATATTGTTTGGGTACCGGTGGGTGTAAGGGGTTATGTCCTGTGGCCAACAGGGCATAGCTCGGTTACACTTTTTCCCTGTCTGTGTCAATTAAGGACCGATCGTTGCCTAAGTCTCGAGGCAAGTCACAGATCTATTATCCTAAGCACATACTTGGGTATGGGCGCAGGGAAGACTCATTGCTCACTTGTCGTGGATTCGGCTCTTTTCGAACTGACTGATTGGAGGCGGGGATGGTGGAGGTCCTTGCACCGCACTGAGTTCGGGACTCAGAGTCTGGGACTCAGGAGTGGGGGCTTGGAGTCCAAGTTTGGACAGAGACCTAGACACCTAGGACAGGAGGGTGATGGGTTAGTCTTGCTTGTGCCTTGGATACAAGTGGGGCGTGTGTTTTTAGGATACCCAGCTGGGGGCATTGATTCACGAATCGCTAGGCAATTCGGTACGGCTTGTTTTTGGGTCTAGCACTGTAGTAAGAACTGAAATATGGAAGATGATGAAATGGAACTGATTGCTCAACTCTTGCTTGAAAGTAGAATATGTGCTTATATAGACTAAATAGATAATAACTTAATACGACTGATAATAATAATATAAATAAGGACTCACTATTAGTATTGCTTTTTGCTAAAAGAAAACCAGCAAACCATAAAGCTTCTCATATTTCTTGGAGTCGGGAAATTATTCCCACTAGTCAGATAAGTCTTGCGAGTACATTGTGTACTCAGGGTTCATTTACCCCTGTTACAGGTGATGCTTGAGAAGTACCATTGTGTGGAGGATTCTTCTGGTGGGCTCAGATGGATCCTCGTTCTTATCGCTAGATGTTTATTTTAAATTCCGCTATTTATCATTTTGCACTCTGACATTTGGTATTGTGATAATGTAATTTTAAGAAACTCTGATGTATGAAATGGACAAGTATTGTAACTCGTTCTTATTATTGGATCCTTGGGAAAAATGTGGATCTTTCGGGTTCTCCCTTGGGGTGTGCCCGACGGATGCCGCCCGCTGTAGCTTGCTTTTGGGGTGCTTAGTGTCTGGTGGAAGACGAGCACCTCCGTAAGCGTGTTATTTTGGGCGGCTCTACCATAGTTGGTACCAGAGCCAATAATGAGTTACGAGTTCATCAATCTTTTTGAAAACTTAAAAATTTGGCCAACAAAAGTTTTTTCAAAAAGTAGGATACGATTAAATTACGTAAATAAGTATAAGCCCTAGCAATATGGTCTATCTAGGACAGCGGCACTAGTTTTATCTAATTAGTTTTCTACAGGTACACTGACTTGCGTTGCGTAAGAAATTGTCTAGCATACGGAAAGTGAGTGTACGATGGCCAAAAATTTTGCGAATGCCGCTATATTCTGGCTTGAGTGAATGTATAGGACGATACATGCATCATGATAATTGTCAACACAAAATTTTGTCCCATGTCGAGGGCACACGAGCAAGCCGGAAGGGTCCACTCGATGGAGCTGGAGATCCGCCTAGCTTCAACGCAAGGATGGTCGATCCTGCGCACTCCTCCTGAGACATGACAGTCAATTTGACCCTGTAATTGACAAGGAGAGAAAGTTTATCAGTAATTTAGGACGGAACGTGCCGATGTTGCCAGATAGTCCTGGATGTGCGGCTCTGAGAGCCGATATGAAAGGAGATCGACTAAATAGTCAATTTTAGCATATTCATAAGAATAAATTAGTTAAAGCTCATGGGGTTATGCAAGAAGAATCGGTTATTATTCAGGATGAATATCATTATTTAGACAAATAGTGGTCAATGGCAATAAGATGTCAACAGTAAATAATTCATGCTAAGCCAAGGACTGCGAGTAACCGAACCTCTTTTTATGTAAAAGAAACAGCTCATCATCATTTAACCATTTTATAAAGATAAGTCTAATGAACATATTAGATCTCATCTATCGCTATGACCAGTGGGACATGAGGCAGAATCATGCAGGCTGTAGAAACAACAATAGACTCGACGACCCTAACTCATTACTAATATCTGTGGGGCATGAGGCAGAATCATGCAGGCCATAATACAATAATAAGATCATGGGGCTAACACATCTTTCAACCTATCCCTACTTCAACAATCTCATGATGTGAACTGTTCGTGAAAGCGCTCGATATCAGCTAAAACAGCCGATTCAGGCATAGCACACAGTTAAGGTCATGCCCTCTCAAGAACAGATCTATCAATGGTTTGTGACTTGTTAACATGTAGGATGGACTAGTTCCCCCTCCTTGACTCTAGGTAAGATGAGAAGCACTAGGCTCAGATGATAGAGCAGGGAGAGGTAAAACTTGAGTTGGTTCAATTTCTTTTAATTCAACTAACGTAATACTTATTATCTTTTCTATTTGTTTTGCAGGTTCTAAACATTTTGAGGCCAATGACACATGAGTCGGCTACGGCCATGGTGTATGATGAACTCTACATGCCCCTCCTGAAGCGTGCGAACCTTGCTACTGTTGCTCATGTCTATCGTCGTGGGGTGCCACCTTTCAACCTGGTGGCGCTGACAACGATGATTGATAGGTGGCACCCCGAGACACATAGTTTCCACATGACGTGGGGAGAGATGATGATCACTTTGGAGGATGCTGCCATGATTCTTGGACTAAAAATCTAAGGATTCCTAGTCACAAGAGACACAGAGTCCACTGGATGGGAGGATCGTGTGGCTCAGTTCTTGGGATGTCCCTTACCTGAGCTTGCGCCTGGCAAGAAGCAGCGCATCAGTGGTGTGCCACTAAAGTGGCTTCGGGAGCAGTTTCAGCAGTGCCCGCCTGGAGCAGACGAGGTGACCATGAACTACTATTGTAGAGCCTAGGTCCTACACATGTTTGGTACTGTTCTATTCCTTGATGGCACAGGTGACATGGCGTTGTGGATGTAGATCCTGTGCCTTCTTAATTGGGACGATGCCAGGACGAGGAGCTAGGGCTCGGTAGTACTTGCCTTCATGTACTGCCAGCTATGCGAGGCTTGCAGGCGGTCTTCAGGCTCGCACGCTACAATGTCCAGGTGCACTACACCTTTTTTGGTAAATCAAAACTTATGTAAGTATGAATTCGGTGAATGTTGTTTGTCTAACAAATTTATGTACATTTGTAGATTTGGATGTGGGAGAGACTTCTAGTTGGGAGGCCATGGAAGATTGAACACCCTCAGCCTTGATTCCCAGTAGGAGACTATTGGTATAAATTAATGCACATAGACTAATCCGCAAGCGCAAAGAGACTATACCAATGTAGCACTTCACCAGGAGTACCTAGCTTTATATCGAACTCGAGGAAATGTGTGTGAGAACAACTAATGCTAACTTATCCCAAACTCACAATCAAGGCTAGATAATAGGGGTATAGAGGAGACTGCTAAGGTCTTCTAGTCCTAACTTCAGTAAGCTTATCTTCTATTATTCAATTCTGGGGATAATACTTATAAAAAACACAAGCAGAGCATGTTTCCTATAGCAAATATGTCCTGCTAGTCCTATCAACGGGAGGTGAACTACAGAGGATTCAATGAGGCTATAAAAGTCACCCTCGTGAGCTACCACCGATCCAAAAAATAGGGTACATCTACGAGTAACCTAGTCTAAGCACCACGCTTACACTACGAATACTACTTTAACCTAGGAGCTACAAGGATTAAAGTACTCAAAAGTGAGTTGTAAACCTAAAGAATAATATGAACAAGATGCTTACTTGAATTAAAAGTCAAATACCGAAGAAATCTCAGTAGCAAGCTCAAGAAGAACTTGATCCCACTAGATACAAGTTGTAGAGGAAGCACCGACATGCTGAGACTGCTCCAGAACTCTTCTCTCTCACTTAGTCTCTCTCTATTTCTAGATCTAGACTAGATCTATGAAGAACTAATCTACTCTTGATTGCTATGCTTCAGTCCTAGTGAAGATATGAATTAGGGTTTTTGGATCTACGGCTCTCAGGATCAACTGAGCAATGCCTCAGGGGGGGGCTGGGGTTTGGTTATATAGCCCTAGGGGAGCAACATCAGCCCTTGGATCAAACTGACTTAAAGAACGGCGGAGATGCATCCTAAACGTTGGTGGGAGGAATCTTCTAGAAGCTGACATGTGGGGCCCACTGCCTGGGACTGGGCGGCATCAAGGTGGGACCTGTCGGCCCCACCTGGTAGCCTCTTGGGGTTCGCCTGAGGGGGTTGCCTCCTGGAGTCTTCTAGAGTTGATCCCGCATCGGAATTCCTTTATTTCCTTTGACGTTTAGGTCCTCCTTGGTGGTTTTCTGGATATACCCTACTAGAAACACAGATTCATCAAAACTCATGGAATTTGTTAGTTTAAACCCCAAAGTCTACTTTGGTAATTTATTTATACCCTTTTCCATGTTTAGTTGATGGTTAAATATGTATGATAACTACCGTCAAGAATACCCCCACACTTAGGCTTTTACTCGTCCTCGATAAAAGGTTGGATTACTCTAGACATAACCTTAAGACAAGACATTAGCCATAAAACTATTCCTAGTCATGCATGTACTACATGATTCAATGTGTCTACCATGAAACTTTGGACGGTTGAAGAATGGAACAGCTGAAACAGATCACCTTCTTCCTTCAGTCAAGTCAATTGGAGAAATATTTTTAGATTTTGAAAACAAAACATAGCTAACTTTCTCCTTTTGTAGTACTCTCAAATCACTATGTATATGGTATTTTTGGATCCTTACCAAGGCATAGGTGATTTTGTCTTCTTTATACCTACTTTTAAAAGCTTATGTGGATCTTAGGTAGGGATAAAATTGAAAACACACTTGCATTGCATATATTGTAAAGTCAAAACAAAGATCCAAGGAGAAAGATGTCATACTCTTAGATCAAGATGTGCATGTGTGTGAAATATATGGTGGCTATCCTAATTCTACTATGCTCCTTGAGACATATCTCTCTTGATTGATACTTGAATTTTTTTTTTCAAAAGAACATAGGCTATCTTATTCATCTTTCTTTTTTTTCAGGCGGGCATCTAAGTACCCATTGTTTTAGATATCTTGGACACTTGTCTATTTTTTTAATACTTTTTCTTTTTCTGCATGAATAACTTTTTCATAGCTACATGCCTCTTTTCTGAAATGGAAACTTTTCAAGAGAGACATACACAAGAACTTGGAGCATTTTTCCTAACAAACATATTTTTGTGTCTACTCCTATTGTAGGAGTAGAATATTTTTGGGTGGATGGAAAACATGTTGTTGCGTACTCCCAGTGTAGGAGCAGCAGATATATGTGGAGTGTACGTGATCTTGATCTTTAGAGCATGATAAGTTTCTCAACAAGGGTCATAAGGTTTGACCAAACTCAATTCAATAACAAGCAATATATGTAGAAGGTTTATCTAACCTATATTTGGCTCTGGTAGGACATTGCTTACTACAAAGGAGAGGTGTAGATATTAATTTTAACTTTTGAAATAAAATTTTCCATTAACAAGACATCAAGAATCAAGTTCTCATTATTCTACTATATCTCATTCCACAACAACTTAAGTATCATGGGGTCCCTAATAATAAGTTCCTAACAGTAGCATGACTTCCAGGAAAAGTATTATGTGAGTCTATCTCTAAGTCATGACCGAATAATTTTTCCTCAGATTTTAAAGTTGATTACCATTAGAGTTTTAATTTGGTTCAAAATAGAAAGCGAAATATATAAAAATAGAGAGTATTGGGCTTATACCTGACCGTGGACAAAGCGCGAGGCGATGCGACATAGTGAAAGGCCGGTCGGCCCATGTAGGGTGTCGGGCGGCCCACTACGGGGTCTGCTCGGGCCCGCTTCGTTGTACGTGGTCCTTTGCTAATTACTTCCCAAATTGTGTGATTCACGATCAATTCTCGTAAGGTCTTCACGATGTGTCTCCCCACACTTGGTTTCCTGTATACCTTCATACACAACATGTGGAGACAAAAACATATCAAAAAATAATAGAGATAGAGAACTGGTATTCATAACAAAACTTTATTATAAGACACTTTATTACACAAGAACACAATAACATGAACTTTTCTCTGACCTAACACACACTTTAATACTCTAAGCATCTGAGCTAAGCAACAAACCTAAATATTAAACACTCAACCTAACACTTGTGCCTTATTAATGACCGATGATTGGGTCTACTTCTTTTCTCCCAGACAGCGGGTAAGGATATTGATTTGGGTCTAAAGGTTCTTCTGCTCAATACGTTCTAACTCTAACTTCATATGCATAGAGTCAAGAGTTTTAGAGAGGAGGTTGATCCTCTCATGAAGACCTCCTATAGTTTGGGCAAGAGTATCTACTCTCTTCTCTAATGCTACAACAGTAGTCCTCTATCGCTTCCCCTCTATCTAGTGGTGCTAGGGCGGACCTCTTTAGCGTCTCCCTTGGTGGCATCATCTTGACTTGCGTAGGTGTAGTTCTAATCCCATCAAAACTAACTCGGGGCGTGGCCGTACTATACTTGACACGCGTGACATCTCCAAACTTGTTAGTTTTGACGTCCACCAGCTTCTCATTGGGTTTGATGGGAGGAGCTTGTTTTCCTTTGGCACTTGAATCGTCTTCATTCGCTGTGGCTTGTCCTTCAGAAATAGGCGCTCTTGCGACGGAGGGAGCGCCGGGCGACAAACTTGCACGAGTAGGCCTGCTCATAGCTTCTGCTCAGATGGATGGTAGTGAGAGGGATTGGCTCTGCTACAGGGACTATAGCTAAAGATTTCTCCTCAGATGATGGCTTCCTAAGGTGGCTTCCGTAGGGGATGATTTGCTTATCAGGTATGGGAACTAGGACGGAGGAGAGCCTTTCTGCTAATGGGATAAGATGGCTTTGATGGGATGGCTATGAGGGGAGGCTATGGTTTGTTTATATAGGAGGGAGGATAGGAGGCAGGGATCTAGATCCATTCTCTAAGGGTCTTGTAATGAGGAAAGATATTTACGTCGGAAATCCATGAGATTTAGGAGAGAAAAGATCACAAAATCCTACGAAAATTGACTGGAGCCCAGAGGGGCTGACATGGGACTAAGCAGCACCTAGGTGGAGCCAGCCGGTCCCACATGTCATCCTCTCAGGTTCATCTTTCTCATGGTGTCTTCTAACCCCTTCCTTATCCTGAAAAGTATATTCCTTCATTATGAATCGTTACGGAGGATGGCAGTGGTATAATTAAGGTAAAAATAGAAAATAAACTACATCTAATTCCTCTAGAGATTTATTAGGTTCTAGAAAGATCTTGAGATGGTGGACATTTACCTTGAATAACGTACCTTTGTCATTTTGAAGAGTTACTGCTCCATGCGACAGAGTGCTTATCACCTTGAATGGTCCTTCCCATTTGCTCCGAAGTTTCCCATGCCCAAATAATTTAACCCTAGAATTAAAAAGTAATACCTTATCTCCGGATGCGAACTCCTTCTTGATCCTCCTATCGTGCCATCTTTTTGTTCTCTCCTTGTAAATCTTGGAATTATGATATGCTTTTTCACACCATTCATCAAGTTCTAAGAGTTACATCTTCCTCTTTTTCTCCTGTGGCTTCAAAGTCCATGTTCCATCGCTTGATAGCCTAGTGAGCTTTGAATTCTAGCTCACAGGTAGATGCCAGGTCTTCCCATACACCAACTAATATGGTAACATTCCAAGTGGTGTTTTATAGGCCATTTTGTAAGCCCATAAAGCATCGGGTAATCGATCCTTCCATATAGTCCCCATCTCATTGACCATCTTCTGCAGAATATTCTTGATTTGTTTGTTGGATGTTTCTACTTGGCCACTAGTCTGAGGGTGGTATGGAGCAGAGACATTGTGATGGATTCCATTCTTTGATAAGTAACTGTGAAAGTTCTTGTCAGTGAAGTGAGTTTCTCCATCACTAATCACTATCCTTGGAACTCCAAATCTTGGAAATATTATCTCTTCAAACATCTTCTTGGAGTGCTTTGCATCAGTAGTTCTGCATGGCATGGCTTCAACTCACTTGGAAACATAATCAACTACCACCAAGATGTACTCATAGTGCTTTGACTTTGGAAACGGCCCCATGTAATCAATTCCCCAGACATCGAAGAGTTCAATCTGGAGGTTGTTGATGAGCGGCATGGCATCTCTTGAATTGATATTCTCGTGTCTCTAACACGCTTCACACCTCATGTCAAAAGAATCTTTCATGTCTTCATACATGGTTGGCCAAAAGAATCCATTTTGCCAGATCTTTGAATGAGTGCGGAATGCTTCATAATGTCCTCCATATGATGATGAGTGGCATAGTTCAATTATCTTAATGCCTTCTTCTACCGATACACATCTTCTAAGTATGCCGTCAGAGCAAACTCTAAAGAGGTACGGTTTATCCCATATGTGGAGACAACTTTCATAGATCAGCTTCTGTTTGTTCTCCCCTGGTGGTACATTACCTGCAACCGTTAACAATATTTGCGTACCAGGGATTGGATTTGGTGACCTTGAAGAGCATGTCATCCTGCAGCGAATCATTGATGGGTAGTTTCTACAAATTCTCAAACTGCATTCTGGACAAATGATCGGCAACATAATTTTCTACTCCCTTTTTATCTTTTATTTCTAAGTCAAATTCTTGGAGTAGTAAAATCCATCTTATCAATCTAGGTTTAGCATCTTTCTTAGTGAGCAGGTATTTCAAAGCAGCATGATCAGTATAAACAATCACCTTAGCTCTTACTAAGTAAGATCTAAACTTATCAATAGCAAAGATAACATCAAGGAGCTCTTTTTTAGTTGCATAATTAAGTTGAGGTCTTGTCAGAGTTTCACTAGCATAGGCAATTGCATGATGCTTTCTATCTTTAGTTTGTCCCAAAACTACCCCCACATCATAATCACTAGCATCACACATAATTTCAAAAGGTAGCGACCAATTAGGGGGTTGAATGATTGGTGCACAGATGAGTTCTTTCTTAAGAATATTAAAAGATTTTATACAAGCATCATCAAAATCAAAAGGAACATCCTTGCCTAAAAGATTTGTAAGTGGTCTAGTAATATGCGAAAAATCTTTTATAAAGCGGCGATAAAAACTAGCATGACCAAGGAAACTACGTATCCCTCAAATATTTATGGGAGGAGGTGACTGTTCAATTACTTCAATTTTAGCTCTATCTACCTCTATCCTCTTTTAGACACCAAGTGTCCAAGCACTATTCCTTCTCTAACCATAAAATGATATTTTTTCAATTAAGGACTAAGTGCTTTTCTTCACATCTTTACAAAACCTTGTCTAAATTTTCAAGACAATCATCAAAAGTTTTTCCATAAATAGAAAAGTCATCCATGAAAGCTTCTATAATTTCTTCAATCATATAAAAAATATAGACATCATGCATCTTTGAAAAGAAGCTGGAGCATTACATAATCCAAAAGATATTCTACGATAAGCATAAGTTCCATATGGACATGTAAAGGTGGTTTTGCTTTGGTCATCTAGATGGATCAGAATCTGGTGATAACCAGAATACCCATCAAGAAAATAGAAGAAAGAGTGGTTTGCTAGTCACTCCAACATTTCATCAATGAAGGGCAACGGAAAGTGATCTTTCTTTGTTGCCTTGTTAAGTTTTCGGTAATCGATACACATCTGCCATCTAGTGATGGTTCTTTGGGGGATTAATTCATTCTTCTCATTTTTAACAACAGTCATGCCTCCTTTTTTAGGCACAACTTGAACAGGGCTAACCCACTCACTATGCGGCATAGCATAAATGATCCCGACGTGCAAGAGTTTTAAGACCTCCTTCTTAACAACTTATATCATTGCATTATTAAGCCTACGCTAGGGCTCCCTAGAAGGTATAGAGTTAGGATCAACAGGGATGCAATGGGCACAAAGAGCAGGGCTAATTCCCTTAAGGTCTTGAAGTGAATAGCCAAATGCAGAACAATGCTTTTCTAAGCGCAAGGATTCTTCCTAGGAGAGTTTATCACTTATGATCATAGGAGAATCCTGATCATTTTTAAGAAAAGCATATCTAAGACCAGAAGGCAGGGGTTTAAGCTCAATGGTGGGCTTAGGTGGTTCTAGTAATTCATCTAGAGGGTCAGAGCCCATGGGATCTTCTTCTTCCTCGATGAAGAACTAGGCATCATCTTCAAGATTGGGTTTGATAAAAAATTCAAGAGATGCAACCTTAACCTCTTCCATTGGGTCTTCCTCGGAAATTGGCTCACTCCCAGTATTTAGGGAATGAGTAATGGGTATAGAAAGTTTAAAGTTTTTCCCAAGTCTTATATTTATCTTCCCTATTTGTCCTTCTTAGATAAGTCTTCCTATTGGTTTCCCTATCAACAAGTCAAACTCCATAACATAAAAAATGTATAAGCTTAAATGGACTATAATCCCGTTGATATGATAGGGAGGACATACAAAATTCCCAAATATGGGAGAATGTGTCCCGAAAGACTTTTCAATAACTTTGTTGTGGGGGTTAATGGCATGTGTTCCAATAAATCAAGAGCAAAAGATGCAGACAAAATATTAATACCCACAACTAGATTGTAAAGAGCATCAAAAGGGGCTTTGTTAATTTGGCAATGAATAGATATAGAAGGTGAATCTAAACGAATCACATCAGAGGAAAGCTCTGATTCTTCTAGCCATTCATTGCTCTTTCGTAGTCTTTTTAAGGAAAACTCCCTCAGAATAATCTGAAGGTTCTTCGCTAGATGATTCCTTAGACTTCTGGGGACTCCTCATGGTATAGTAATTTGAGGTATTTCCATATTCATCAAAAAGTTCATCCTTGAATTCCAGCATAAAATCTGAAATTGGAGTTTTCTCCTTTTCCTATGGTTCAGGATTTGGGATAGCTGAAGTTGGTGATGGGTGTGGTAAAGGTTCAGGTTTAGCTATCGAAGGTTCTTCCTCTAAAAGCTCCTCTTCTACTTCCCTAGGGATGTCATCTAAAATTTTCGTAAGAATGCTTCTCCCCGCATTTGAGGAGACATGCAAGAACGAGCCTCCCGAGGCCGTTTTCAGAAGAGTTGAGGATTTCCTATTAAGACTCATATAAAAGTGTTGAAAAAATAGGGTCTTGAATGGTAAGGTCTAGGCTGGTATTGATAAGATTATTAAAGCGTTCCCAAGTCGTGCCTAGAGATTCTTTCTTCTTTTGCTTAAAAGTTAGAACCTCTGTATGAAGTTTGACTACCCTAGAGATGGGGAAGAATTATAGGAAAAAGCTAGAACATAGGGCTCCCCAATCTCCTTGTCTACTCCCTATGGCGAGGTTATACCAACGTTTAGCTTTTTCCATCAATGAGAAGGAAAAAAACTTCCAACGTAAGGTTTCATCTGACATGCCCGCTATACGTAGAAATGCACAGGTTTGCTCAAACTCATTTAGGTGGGAATAGGGGTTTTTATTATCTTCGTCCAAAAAGGATTGTGCCTAAACCATTTTAACTAGACACGGGTGTAGCTCATAGCCAGGGGTTAGGATAGGCTTTGAGGACTCTTTTGGCTATAGGCTCGTGCCCGTGGGTGTAGCATATTGGTAGATGGGTGTGGATTCTAGATCCATGATAAAAAGAATAAAAGAATAAAAAAGATAAAAGTATAATACAAGGATAAGCTAGACTCGAAGTTAACTCAGCAACCGTTTCTCCGGCAACGGCGTCAGAAATGCTTGTTGGTATAAATTAATGCACACAGACTAATCCGCAAGCGCACAGAAACTATATCGATGTAGCACTTCACCGGGAGTACCCCGCTTTATATCAAACTCAAGGAAACGTGTGTGAGAACAACTAATGCTAACTTATCCCAAACTCATAATCAAGGCCAAACAATAGGGATATAGAGGAGACTGCTAATGTCTTCTAGTCCTAACTTTAGAAAGCTCATCTTCTATTATTCAATTCTGGGGATAATACTTATAGAAAACACAAGCAGAGTATGTTTCCTATAGAAAATATGTCATGCTAGTCCTATTGACAGAAGATGGACTACAGAGGATTCAACGAGGCTATAAAAGTCACCCTCGTGAGTTACCACCGATCCGGAAAATAGGGTACATCTACGAATAACCTAGTCTAAGCACCACGCTTACACTACGAATACTACTTTAACCCAGGAGCTACAAGGATTAAAGTACTTAAAAGAGAGTCGCAAACCTGAAGAATAATATGAACAAGATGCTTACTTGAATTATAAGTCGAATACCGAAGAAATCTCAAGAGCAAGCTCAAGAAGAACTTGATCCTACTAGATACAAGTTATAGAGGAAGCACCGACAAGCCAGGACTCCTCCAGAACTCTTCTCTCTCACTCTATCTCTCTCTATTTCTAGATCTAGACTAGATCTATGAAGAACTAATCTACTCTTGATTGCTATGCTTCGATCCTGGTGAAGATAGAAATTAGGGTTTCTGGCTCTGCAACTCTCACGATCAACTGAGCAATGCCTTAGGGGGCTAGGGTCTGGTTATATAGCCCTGGGGGAGCAACGTCAGCCATTGAATCAAACCGACTTAAAAAATGGTGGAGATGTGTCCTAAACGTCGGTGGGAGGAATCTTCTGGAAGCTGACACGCGGGGCCCACTGCCAAGGACCAGGTGGCACCAAGGTGGGACCGGCCAGCCCCACCTAGAAGCCTCTCGGGGTCCACCTCGGGGGCTTGCCTCCTGGAGTCTTCTGGAGTCTTCTAGAGTTGATCTCGCATCGAAATTCCTTTATTTCGTTTGACGTTTAGGTCTTCCTTGGCGGTTTTTTGGATATACCTTGCTGAAAACACAGATTCACCAAAATTCATGGAATTTGTTAATTTAAACCCCTAAGTCTACTTTGGTAATTCATTTATACCCTTTTCCATGTTTAGTTGACGGTTAATGACAGACATAGTCCTGGGGTACTCCGCAAGGAAAGGCAAAGACCTAGTCTGACTACGACTCTCCATATGTAATTCTACTAGTATAATCACCTTGTAATCTTAATAGGACTCCTATATTGTAATCGACTAGGAATCGTGCCCCCTAGACTATATAAATGAGGACAGGGCTTCCTAGATCAGCACCTTACCACAAACAACAGACCTCATGGTCTAAATCCCAAGCGCAGGGCGTAATATACTATTCACCTCACACTGGACGTAGGACGCTATTCCGGCGTACCGAACCAGTATAAATTGTTGTCTCTGTGTTTACCTTCGAGTTCCGCATACGTCGATGCCCCGCCCCCCCCCCCCCCCCGAACAATCATCCTGGGTACTCCCGTGACGAGTTGTCGGTCACCAAACACTGACAACTGGCACACCAGGTAGGGGCTTTCGGTGAATTTGCGATCGAGAGCTCGACGGACCTTAAGATCAACGTCGTGTTCCTGATGACCAATCTATTGCTCGGAGTTCTCTGTTCCGCTCTGAGTACTCGGCGACTCGGCATCTCCCTTGGCATTTAAGTCCAAGGCTGAGTTAAAGTCCAGATCCGAAGTTCGATTTCATGTCTCGGTGAGATACAGAGCCGGCGGTCCTATGCTCAAAGCCTACAAAAAGATACGTGTCAGTTAGCAGCGCCATCGCGGCGTCTGTACCGAACGAGAATTCAAGCTGCTGCTGCATACCAAAGACGGTCAATTTGCGGCACACGAGTATAGGGCGAGGCCTCCACCCGTGTTGCGGCAGCGTTCTTCTCTGCCTCGATCGAGTTCGACTCTTCTAATGACCGATTCTGACTCCATCCCGCCGATGTCGACTATGCTGATGACCGATTCCGACTGTTTCGCCGAGTACGACTCTGTTTCTACTTGGCAACTACTCGGCTCGATCAAGAGCAGGACGACATCAAAGCTAGCCAAGATATTCAAGATATTATGGCTTCACGTGCTGGTGCATGCTCTCAACAAAACAAGTTCGTTCAAATCGTCATGCCTGCATCAACGTGTGCCGTGCGTCAGGCATGCCAGCCAACCATGATCCGTCACGAACAAAAGCAATCTACAAGCATATACGGGAATAATTTCTCTTGCTACTGACACACAGCTTTCAATAGCATGAGAACAATAATGCCTGAGAAAACTCGGGTTCGGCTGATCACAACGTTCGGCTCAGCAGGCCAACAACTAGAGAAGGCGTATCCGAATCAATGTGGCATGCAAGCTAATTAAATATTGAGGCTTGTATACATGTATACATGCAGGATGTACAGCAACAACCTGGAAGGTGTAGGAGCGAATTTGATTTTTTGAATCCTATCACATGTTCACGGGAAGCTACAAGGATTACTCGGACTCAACGTACTGGTCTGGAACGGGTCCGGTTGATCACGGATTGGTCTGTGACCTACTCAACTGGATGCTACGACTGATCCAATTTCATCAACAAACCACTAGCTGCGGTGTCCAACTACTCTGCTGCGGTGTCCGACTACTCGCTCGCATGTCCAGGTAGTCTGCCGTGGTGTCCGAGTACTCTGCCGTGGTGACCGACTACTTGGTTGTGGTGACCGACTACTCGGCCATAAAGGTCAAGCTGATGCTCGGGGGCTTCAAAGCCTGAACGTCGGGATCGCACGCTAATTCTTCTATTCAGTCATCAATCAAGCTAAGTCACATTTTAATATTTTTCTAAATATTCTCTAGTCTTTATATATCTCCGGATATTATCTATGTGCCTCCGAAGCACTTAGGTGCACTATCATCACGAACAAGCAAACAAGATGGTGCATGATCAACAGAGCTATCCAAAGCCGACTAAAATAATCAAGTGTCTGGAGGCTTTTGGTAAATCCAGGCACCAGAGCAGCCGACATGCTCAGACCCTTGCTATAAAAGAAGAGCTCAACTTAGACATTTAGTCGACAAGAGCCACTCTCCACCATGACTTTATTCATGGTGCTCAATCGGCCAATTAGCAAGCAAAATAAGATACAGCCACGGCCAAACCGAGTACTACAGCAAGTCCTGGAACCGAGTACTAGCCACCCCATCTTGTGGCGTCAACAGCGGCAATAATTATCGAGCTATCGATACAAAGCGTTATATCCAACTTGCGGCCCGCAGAGTCAAAGTCGATGCTCAACATTGATGGCTTTGTATTCAAGCAGCGAGCTAACTACGAGGGTAACTCGTCCAGACATATTCTAGGAAATAAGAATTGAGAAGATCAAAGAGAACCGTGCGAATTCACGACAAGTGCAAGCCCATCAGCAAAAACGGGAAAAATTTGTTACTCGGCAAGCGATCAAGTCGTCCGAGTAGTATCAACCCGTCAAGCTGTCATCGAGCCGTGAGTAAGCCGTAAGGCAAGCTGTGAACAAGCCATTAGCACACAGCGGCTCGTACTTTCAACACATCATCCTTCGCCGACTATTACTCAAAGTCCTCCTCGGGCATGAACAAATTTTTCGAGTCAACCTTCAGAGTCATTGGACAAATTGTCTACCTGCATCACTCTCAGGGTAACACACAATGGCTCTGGCCATTGATTCCCCGTACTAGGCACCCGCTGCCTTACTCACCACACGCTGCCTATACTATCGTATCTGTAGCTCTGCTGCTACTATGCTTCCGTTTACAGGGTAACACATAGTGGCTCTGGCCATTGTTTCCCCTTACACGGCATATGCTGTCTTATTCAGCACACGCTGCCTAACTTGGCACACGCTGCCTACTCAGCATACGCTGCTCACTTGTGTTTTGGATCTGTAGTCCCGCTACTACTACGCTTCCAGGCACTTGGGTCTGTAGTCATCCGACTACTACGCTCCCATCTTTGCAACTATTAATACGTCGCACCTGACACATAGCCTTGTGCTAATTCCTGTCAAATATGTCCATAGTATTGATATATGGACTCGCACACGCTGCAAATGCTTAAGGAGACTAAAATTGTCATCATGGCTGCACACGCTGCGAAGTTTTTCTAAGGATGAAGTTAATTACAAGTACTAATCACTCGTTCTTATCTATTCTGAGTACTTGATATGCTTTTTATACCTATCTTAGTGACTTTTGAGTCCTATGAGATGCCTGGTCATTACGTCCATCTGGGTAGCTCCATCTTAGTGGCAATTCTTTGACCCTATGAGATGACTACCACTAGTAGAGAACAGACCTTTGATCCTCAGCTAAAATAGGCTCTAGTCCCGGCATTTTTTGCGCCCGGGACTAGAGATACCTTTAGTCCCGGTTGGTGGCTCCAACCGGGACTAAAGGTCCCTCCCAACGGCTACTGCGCCAGACAGAGGTGGCAGGGACCTTTAGTCCCGGTTGGAACCACCAACCGGGACTAAAGGTAGACTTTTACTCCCGGTTGGCGGCTTCAACCGGGACTAAAGGTCTCTGCCACCGCAGGAGCTGTTGGGAGGAACCTTTAGTCCCGGTTGGAGCCACCAACCGGGACTAAAGGTCCCCCCTTTATATATCGGCCGTCTCCTTCTTCCTCCCCGAGCCCAAGCTCAGCACATTTTGAAGCTCATTGCACTAGTGTTCTTCCTCCCTCCATTGTTCCTCCATCCATTCTTCGATTCCTCCGTCGATTTCTTCGATTCCTCCGTCGATTCTTCAGTTGTAAAGGTTACCAATCTCATACTCTCATTTTTCACCATTGTCTTATCTCATTTTGTTCACTATATATATATATATATATGGTTATTTATTGTGGTTTTTTTCATTTGTAAGCAATTTGAGCTCAAAATCACTTCAAGCTTGCATATTTACATGAAGGAAGGTTAAAGTAGCTATTAAAAACTAGTATTCACCGTTCATTTGTAGCATGCATAGCATACTTCATTGTTTAGAGATATAGAGAATTTTAGAGTTTTTTAATTTTATTTGTTTATAAAATGAGAAATTTATAGTGTATTAAAAATGAGTATAGGGACTAGTGCCTTCGACTGGTATGACAGATGCAATGCAAGGCCGTGCAATAGAAAGCAAATCCATTCTCTTTTGACGATACGCCCGAACAGCCGGGCCTGACAGATTTGGTAGTTGAACGGGTCCGTCGGCCGTCGCCGTGCGACTGTACGACAAAGAACGACATCGATCGACCATAGTATTTTATTGTCCGGAATCCGGTCCGGGGTGCAATACAACGCAATGACAATTGACAATGCGTTGCTAGGTCAAAATATGGTCATTTCTATGGACTCCGCGACTAAACATTTTATTTTAACTTTTTATGAAATGAAAAACTAAGAAAATAGTTAGAAAATTATAGAAAATCCGTACTAGTTGAACTTGCGGACCGTGTTCAGCTCGACGAGCATGTTCTCTGCCGAGCGGTAACGGACATCAAGGAGGAGCTTTGATTCTACGAGGGAGAGCGGCAACGGTCGTGGAAGACCGTGTTCCCTTCCTCGTAGAATCGGAGCTCTTCCTTGACCAAGTACGGTGCCGTCCAGTGGAGAAATGCTCGCCGAGATGATCACGTAAGCAAGGTCAACTAGTACGGATGGTTATTTATTAAAACATGTTTTTGAGCTATAAATCCTGCTGGCCGTCTTCTTCCTTCCCGAGCCCGTCCGAGAGCTTAAGTTCAAATTTAAGCAGTGTTTTTGCTCTTTCTCCATCCATTCTTCGATTCCTCCATCGATTTCTTCGATTCCTCCGTCGATTCTTTGGTTCTAAAGGTTACCAACTTTATACTCTCATGTTTCATCATTGTCTTATCCCATTTTGTTCACTATATATATATATATATATGGTTCTTTATTGTGGTTTTTTTTTCATTTGTAAGCAATTTGAGCTCAAAATCACTTCAAGCTTGCATATTTACATGAAGGAAGGTTAAAGTAGCTAGTTGAACTAGCGGACCGTGTTCATGTCGGCGAGCATGTTCTCTGCCGAGTGGTAACGGACGTCAAGGAGGAGCTTTGATTCTACGAGGGAGAGCGGCAACGGTCGTGGAAGACCGTGTTCCCTTCCTCGTAGAATCGGAGCTCTTCCGTGGCCAAGTACGGTGCCGTCCGGTGGAGAAATGCTCGCCGAGATGATCACGTAAGCAAGGTCAACTAGTACAGATGGTTATTTATTCACACGTCCCGATATCGTCGCAGTAGTCTGTCAATCACCGTACCCAAACGTAGTATATATATAAATATAAACGATAATCGATTGTTATGTGTGTACACTCCCATTCTTCTGTTAATTTGCGGAAATATCATGTGAATTACTTACCTGCCGCAGTAAAAGACGAGAACACAATGACCATTAAAAATATCATTGTTTAGAGATATAGATAATTTTATAGTTTCTTAATTTTATTTGTTTATAAGATGAGAAATTTATAGTGTATTAAAAAATGAGTATAGAGAGTAGATGGCAACTGCTTCCAGGTCCTCGGCCTCTCATGGGTTTCCAAAGCGACTTAGGCCGGGCCTCCCTCTCATTCCATGCGGCAAGTGTCGTGATGAGACGAAGATTGTGATGGAGTACCGAGTGAAGAAGGAGAAGGAAATCATGTTTGAATGCTTAAACAACATCAAGGTAACATCTGGATTCTCCTCGAATATAAAGGGTATTATAAATGTGCCAGAGAAGAAATTCTGTAACTTAAAGTCCCATGACTATCACATTCTCATGACGCAATTACTTCCAGTTGCATTAAGAGGAATTCTACCTCCAAATGTACGTCTAGCCACCGTGAAGCTATGTGCATTCCTCAATGCAATTTCTCAGAAGGCAATTGATCTAACTAATCTAGCTAAACTACAGAATGATGTGGTTCAATGTCTCATCAGCTTTGAGTTGGTGTTCCCTCCTTCCTTCTTTGATATCATGACATACCTCCTAGTTCACCTAGTCAAGGAGATTTTCATTCTCGGTCCTATGTTCCTACACAACATGTTCCCCTTAGAGAGATTCATGGGAGTCCTGAAGAAATATGTTCACAACTGTGCTCGCCCAGAAGGAAGCATCGCCAAGGGCTATGGAACAGAAGAGGTCATTGAGTTCTGTGTTGACTTTATTCCCGACCTTGACTCGATTGGTGTTCCTAAATCAAGACATGAGGGGAGACTAAGCGAAAAGGGGACACTAGGGAGGAAAACATATATTGGTACGGAGGATAATTATTTCAATAAAGCGCACTACACAGTTGTACAGAACTCCTCTTTGGTAGATCCGTATATTGAAACACACAAAGATCTCTTACGATCCGAGTTTCCAGGGAAGACTGAAGCTTAGATTACGCGTAAGCACATAGAAACTTTCGGCGGTTGATTGCGAAAAAAATGTCAAGGTAATGAGAGCATCCATGAGCAACTGTATTTATAGGCTATGCAACCATCATGGCATATCGTAACATACAAAGGGTACGAGATAAATGGGAACATATTCTACACAGTAGCCCAAGATAAAAGGAGTACCAACCAAAATAGTGGTGTCCGCATAGATGCCATAGACCCGAATGGGAATAAGCAGACATATTATGGCCGCATAGATAAAATATGGGAACTAGAATATGCACCTACTTTGAAGATCCCATTGTTCAAGTGCCAATGGGTCAAGGTGACTGGAGGCAGGGTAACAGTAGACAACAAGTATGGAATGACAACAGTAGACCTTAGTAATATTGGGTACAAAGACGAACCATTCGTCCTTGCCAAGGATGTGAATCAGGTGTTCTATGTCAATGATATGTCTACCAAACCAAAAAGAGGGAAAAACGATAATGACTCAACCAAAGAGCCAAAGCGCCACATAGTTCTTTCAGGGAAAAGAGTCATCGTGGGAATTGAGGACAAGTTGGACATGTCAGAAGATTATGAAAAGTATGACCGAATTCCGCCCTTCAAAGTGAACAAAGACCCTAGCATCTTGGTAAATGATGAGGACACTCCATGGTTACGAGGCGATCATAACCAAGGGACATACATAAAGAAGAAGTTCACTGCTGTGCCCACTTGATGATATAGTGATTTAAAGTAGTGTGTGTTTGAGATATTATGTAATAATTGTGAATTTAGATGTTTATTATGTCGTGTTTCAAATTAAATCAATGTTTGATTTGGTGAGATTTCTCTCTCAAAAAGTTAAATTAGGATATTGAGTGATGAAAAATTAAAATATTAACGTTAAAATGATGTGAAAACAAATTTCCTGTCCAAAACCAATAGTTTTAATAATTTTAATTAAACACTACATTTTTGCATTAACGAAATAATAAATATTAGTTCCATTATGTTTTATAATTATAACAAAAAATAAAAAAGTTAGGTTATACATTTTTCCTATGTGCAATAAAGAAAAAGAAAATCCATATTTTTAACAAAATAATTTTATGCCTTTTATTTAATTTACTATGTATTTAACAAGAAAATCCATATTTCTATTAAAAAAATTTGCTCAAAACAGGCGGGAAACGAAATTGCAGGCCACCTTTACTCCCGGGTGGGAAGCCCACCCAGGAGTAAAGGTGGGCTGCAGTTTTGTGGCCTGCCAAAAAAACCCTTTACTCCCGGCGGGTGGCTGGCACCTGGAGTAAATCTCCCTGGTATATAACCGCCAGTGCCTGGCGCAGATCGATCCCCTCCTCTTCTTCCTCGTTGAACACCGTCGCCCTTTCTCTCTTCTTCCTCGCGCCGCCGCCGATTTGTCTTCCGTGACACCGGAGCCCGTGCCTCGCCTCGTGCGGCCCTCCACCGCCGACGACCTCGTGCCGACGACCTCGTGCGGCCCTCCACCGTGCGTGCCCGTGGCCCTCCACCGCGCCCGCTTGAGGTGAGTTCATCTCTCGGCTTTTGTGGCAATGGCGCGCGGCTGTCATGGCCACTGACCGGGTTCCAAAAACCAGTGAGAAGACAACGCTAGCAACGACGAGAGCAATCTTACCGTACCTTTCAAGCCTTTCAAGGTTCAAGCCTTCTGTTGGTAGCTAGGGAGCGTGGGCTCGCCACAACCGTCGCAGACCCTGCCCTAGATAGGGTACGGGGGTTCGAGGAGCAAGCGGAACTCCATCTTGCCGTAGCCACAGAGAGGATGCACAAGAGTGTCATCGGCGAGCGCGCAACGCGTGTGGAGAGGATGCACAAGAGAGTCTCATCGTCGTCAGCACACCGGCCCGCCTCACGTCATCATCGTCAGCACACCGGCCACCGCGCCAACACGTATATATACGTCATTTGTATTCATATGCATGTATATATACGTCACGGAGCACCGCCGCCCTCGTTCGCCTATGCGTTTCTATGTATACGGCAGAGCACCACCGCCCTCATTCACCCATGTGTACAAACATATATATACGGCGGAGTGGAGCACCGCCACTCTCGTCACACCTCCCTCGGCCTAGTCAATCAACATTCGTATTACGTGTCAGCATAAGATATATTGTAGTTAATAAAGTGACTATGTTTAGTTTAAGATATATGATGAATGACTACATGGTTCACATGGTACATAGGATACAACATCACGCACCGACACCGCCCTGGCCCGCCTCACGTCATCGTCGTCAGCACGCCGGCCCGCCTCATGTCGTCGTCGTCAGCACACCGGCCACCGCGCCGACACGTATATATACGTCATTTGTATTCATATGCATGTATATATACATCGCGGAGCACCACCGCCCTCGTTCGCCCATGCGTTTCTATGTATACAGCGGAGCACCGCCGCCCTCGTTCACCCATGTGTACAAACATATATACGGCGGAGTGGAGCACCGCCACTCTTGTCACACCACCCTCTCTCGCGGCCTAGTCGATCAACATTCGTATTATCGTTATCGTTAACGCTAAACAATCACACCAGGGCGAATTGCGTCGATGACTAGGGTGAACCGCGTTGTTGATGTCACCGACGTGGTTCGCCCTAGTCACCGACGCAATTTGCCCTCGACTGTTTATGTATAGCCCTAATTCGCCCTAGTACCGACGCAGTTCGCCCTAGTGTGGCGAATCACGTCCATGATCGAGGGGCAAAATTTAATAATGCATATTGTTCGTAGATTTTACGCATGTAAGCAAAGATTTGACGTACTATATATTGGTTTTGTTTTTTGAAGCTAGATGGCTGACCCGAGAAACATGGATGAGGAGGAGTTGATGATGAATTTTATCAACACTGGCACTCAAGTTGCCGGCGATGATGGTGCTAAAAATAACGTGCAAGAGGATGCAGATGACGGGAGTCAGTACTTAGCTCTTGAACAAAATGAGCAACAACATATTGGCCAAGTATATATTTTTTATTATTAGCTATATATATTATCATATGTCTTATGTGTGCTCATGACATTAAAAATAATGTTTATGTTTTGTAGCCCTCTGGATCGACATCAACAACTACAACGAAGAGTAAAAATGTTCGAGGTCCCAAAAAGCCAATTGAGGGCCACTTCATTATCTCGGAGTTCAATGTGGATACAGGCGAACCGGGGGGGCCAAATAAAATGAAATTCGTGCACCACTGTGGTTACCTTGTACGGGACCGGCTCCCGATCAGTACCCGTGAATGGAAGAAGAAGACCAATGCTCCTCATATTAGTTTTGTCTCTGATCGTGACAAGACGTTAATTTGGAATGATGTCTTGGAACATTTCACGCTCCAAACAGATGGTTATGATGATATAATAGATGGTGATGAATTGAAGGAGCGAGTTAGGGATTGGGCAATGAAGAAGATGACCACCCAGTTTCAGACTTGGAAGAAACACCTATACACGACGTATGTCAAGAAGAACATAGCACTAGATTTTACTGTCCCAAGTCCGATCTCAAAGCAGAGGCCCTATTGGGATGAGTTTGTACAGTACAAGACGTTGGAAGAGGGTGTGAGTCGGGTGATAAAGAACCAACGTAATGCCCAACAGAAGACATACCACCATAACTTGGGATCAGGTGGCTACCCGACTGCCATTAAGAAGTGGAACAAAATGGAAGCAGACCTTGCCAAGGGTATCACACTAGAATCACTCGAGTGGGGAGAGCGTGCAAAGAATTGGTTTTTTGCTCATGGGGGAACACTGGACCAGGAGACAGGGAAGTGCGCTTATGGCGCAAGACTGCAAGAAGCAGCAAAAAGATTATTTTATGCTCAAAGAGCTACTGCTAGTGGTGCGTTCAGGCCCAACAGAGAGAAGGATGAATTGACATACGCCATCGGGACTATTGAACATGGTGGCCAAACTAGAGGCAAAGGAAGTGTCTTGTGGGAGCATGGATTCCCTCAGGATAGACCTTCCTACAGAAGCCGTCAGAGAAAGAAGGAAGAAGAGGCACAGCGGCTCCAGAGGTTGGAGGAAGCGGTGCGTGAAGCATAGGAGCGGGAAAAAAACCTTGAAGCGAGAATGCAGGAGGAAATCAGAAGGCAAGTGCAAATAGCAGTGAGTGCAAGCAAGCAGACATCAGAGCCAGGAATCAACATTAGCCAATATGTTCAGTTGAAAAGCAGCTGTGCTTCCACAGAGATACCAAATCAAGGGGACATAGGACTACGCTTCCCTATGGATGACGTCACTGAACCTTGTACATCGTGTGAGCTACACATTCCGAAGGGGAATTCCACAATCAAGGTGGCTATCAGTCTTGATCCTATCGATCGAACCAAGACACCAAGGATTTATGGGAATATAATCCAAGAAGGATATGCTACCATCTCAGTAGATAAAGCTGAAAAAGGTTTTAGTGATTTGCCTCTTGACATTCTTGGAGGTGATGGCGAGAAGACTCTCGGAGAAGCAGAGAAGACATTCATTCTATGGCGCAAGCGCTACATCATCATTCCCGGGATGTCGCCTCCACCTCCTCCTGAGCTACCTCACCATAGGTGCGGATGAAAACACTACATCATTAATTTATATTGGCTTAAATAATTAACAATCTGCTCATAATAATATGTCATTCCTTTTTTTGTAGCAGATCCTCCCCCAACCTAAATCCAATTGTTCAATCGCTTGATCATCATAGTGCTCTGTACGATGACAATGTGTTGTAAGGCGAGGCTACATCCACACCATCTCCAAGGAGGTCTCCAACGCCGCAGCCGCCACCTCCAAGGAGGTCTCCAACACCACTGCCACCACCTCCAAGGAGGTCTCCAACGCCTCCCCCGCCCCCGCCTACCAAGAAGCCAAGTACTAGCAAGAGGCCAGCCCCGCAAACGAAGAACCAGTCCCCGCCGACAAAGAAAGCCACCGTGAAACCAAGGGCTATTCCCAAAATAATATCTGAAGAGAAGGAAGAAGGAACTGATGCATATAAAAAAGATATGTCCAGATTCTATGACAAACTTAAAAAGAATTAAGAAGCAAGGAGAAACCCGGAGAAACCGTACTTCTTCGTAGCTCCAGATATTCTAAGAAAAAAGGTGGCTTCTTACCAGCAACAACAGCGGGGATCTCGTAAGCCGTCCAAATCAACGTTAACAGACTATGACCGCACTCTCACCAAGTCAATTGAGGCGGCACAAAAAAAGAAGCGGGCAGAGAAAGGAGTTGCACAACTCGGACAACAATCGCACCAATCAGTCCCCCCGCTAGTTGTTGGTAATGAATATGGTTCGAATTTAGGATTAATGCATCAGGCAAGCATACCTCCGGATGTCGATTTGGATCACCTTGGTGAATTTATTGATGAGACTGGTCTCGACCTTTACCAGATGTTTGGTGATGGAAACATTGAGAGTGCGACGGAGGTTGATATTTGGAAGAAAAAATTTGTACTAGGCCAGAGTCTATACAACCCTCAAGCCTTATCTGATCTGGGGACGCAAATGTACCTGCTAAACAAGTGGTACATGCAGGCGTCTACCAGTGGAGACTTCTGCGTTGGTGTCAGAATTAGAGACGAACATTGGTTCCGTGGCGATGATGTTATGTATGTTGACTTTGCAGAATTTCATCAACTATGCCACCTGACCTCTCTGGACAAAGTTATCATTAGCTGCTATTGCCTGTAAGTAATAATTCTTTCGATCTATTATTAAACTCATCATATGTGTGTATATGCATATAAATTATCCTAACAAGTACTATATATATGCAGATTTACAATGACAGAGCTCAGAAAGGAAGGCTGCAATGAAATTGGTTTTGTTGATCCCCATATAGTATTCAAAGACCCGGTTACTCTAAAGACTAATTGGAAGTCTGAGTCAGAGAGTAACCTCATGAACTTCTTAGTGAACCAACGCCACAAGAAGGATATACTCTTTCCCTACAACTTCAAGTGAGTGTTAATAATGTCGATCATCCTTAATGGCTCATATGTTGATTCTAGTTAATTAATGAGTGTTATGCATTATATCCTATAAACATATGCAGCAATCACTAGATATTGATGGACATCGATCTGGTGAAAAGTCACTTGATAATCTATGACTCGATGAGAAAACCACAACAAGACTACTAAGATATGATAGACATTATCCAGAGGTAATTTCGGTATCTCTAGCAACTATATACACACAAACATGATGATTAACTATATCTGATGACGTGGCAAATTTTTTATTGGGCAGTGTTTGGAAAACCTTTATTGAGAAGCAACACATGGGAAAATGCAAAGCGCCACTAAATGTAATCCCTTTGAAAGTAAGTCCTCTAAATCGCATCATCTTTATTAATTAAACATATAACTTTCACCGGATCACCAGATTGGATGACAAATCTTTTTCTCCTAAAGTGGTGTCTGAGGCAGGAACAGGGGAACAACTACTGTGGTTACTATGTTTGCAAGTTTATCAAGGTGGTCTTCCAAAGAACTCCTACAGAGAGACTCAAAGTACGTTAAAAATACACTATATATTCATTTAATTATTATTATTGATTGTGTTACTATGTCTTTATATATATATATATATATATATATATTAATTTATTTTCCTTTAATTCAAACCTATAGGCTCGATGGTTGGAGGAAAAGGTCATACGGCAAGACCAAATCAAAGTAATTCAAGAGTCTATAGCCGGATTTTTTAATGAGCAGGTCATCGATTCCAAGGGCGAGTTCTACTTCGACCCAACACTGTCATGGAAGCCAAGCTAGAGGATGAGAGGAAACTTATTATATCACAACAACTGTAATGCAATCTTTTATAATATATGCACATGAAATAATATAATGTAAAATACACATATGCATGCATGCATGTAAATATATATATATGATGCATGCATGCATATATATATATATATATATATATATATATATATATGATGCATGCATGCATATATATATATATATATATATATATATATATATATATATATATATATATATATATATATATATATATATATATATATATATATTTCTATGCTTGAATTGTGTGATTTAATACGTTCATTGTGCTTGAACCGAAACATACTATACACGCGTATAAATGTATAATTAGCAGCGTACAATACGATTTCGAAAACCTATTTTGAAAAGAAAACAAAAAATGAAAAGAAAAGAAAAAAAAACCTTTAGTCCCGGTTCGTATTACCAACCGGGACTAAAGGGTGCCGGCCATCGTGGCATGTCAGGAGGCACCTTTAGTCCCGGTTGGTGTTACCCACCGGGACTAAAGGTCCCCCTTTAGTCCCGGTTCCTGACCCGGGACTAAAAGACCATCCTTTAGTCCCGGATGCTTGCTCCCGAGTGGGGAACGGAGACTAAAGGGAGTTCCCCACCGGGCGTAAAGCTCTGTTCTCTATCAGTGTACTTGATCTGTGCCTGATGCTGCACATGGATAGACTCATCTTAGCGGCTTTTCTGCCCTATGAGATGCTGGTCATATACATCCACCTACAATGTGATTGATATAGCACTCGGACTACCTTGTTTCATGGGAACAAAACCTTAAGAAACGCTAGGATTTAACGTCCACTCACCCCTCTCGACACACATTTCAGTCGAGTACTATGAAATCGCAAGCATAACATTCATACATGTTAACTTGTATTCTCTTTGAAACATATATTATACACAGGTACCTTGAAGTCGGTCAAGACACCTATGCCCAAGCCTTTCGTCTAGAAGCAAATTACTTGGTCACCTGACTACACGTCCAAGAGACTACAATTATCCAAAGCCTTCCACTTGGAAGCATGTTATTACCCGGCGAAGCTGATTACATATGTCCTGAGCAACGACAAAGCCATGGCTTAATCAGCACCAAGCTCGGGAGTTTGGCGATCGCCACAGCGTAGCTGCCATTATGATTGGCGGGAGCTATCGCTATATTACTACAGCACCGCAATTTGTCATGATACTGGAAAACCTGATCTGACATGCATGATGTTTGTTGGATTATTGCTTGCCACCAGATGCATCAAGTACCCTACAGCTTCCAATTTGAGAAGTACGTCCTACGGGGGTTATATTCACAACAACCGTGCAAGGGATGTGCAAGCTGGCCAAGATATTCAAGATATTACCGGTGCTTTCAACAAGCAAGCAAGGTCAAAATCGTTATGCCTGTACCTACGTGTGCCGTGCGTCAGGCATGCAAGTCGACCATGATCCGACTCGAACAATGAGCAAGCCAGCAAGCTATACCCCTGGTCAGCAACAACCGCATCACCCGTGCTGATTATGGGCCCGTGTGGTGACTCCAGCTCCACAACTTCATGGCTGAGACATGTTCGGCGCTGACTCCTTCCATTGGTCCACGGCAGATCGACTTCTCGTGGTGACAATCCTCCAGTCCGTGATGATGCTCTAGCCGCAGCGTCTGTCTCCCGTCGCATATGGCCGTATGGGTCACGTGGGCCTCGCAGGCTGCCTCCCGAACTACTGATACTATTGGTTTCGCCTGTTCGGTACAACATGGGAACCCGTCGTGATGCTGCTGAGACTCATCGGATTTACAGCTACATGCATCAATCGCAAGTTTCCCAAATATGCAATCGATGCTTACTCGGGCGGCTTGATCATTGCCATGACTACTCGGCTTCTCACGGCGACATGACAGCACAGTTGATTGGGCTCTGTAGTAATTTGCGGAACTTCTATTCTTCACGCAATCCAGATGCGTTCTGATTTTAAGCCGACGCCGATGTTGGCATCCTCGGCACGCTTGGGCTCTTCTTCATGGAGAACTACACGTCTACACCATGTCGTATTATCTCTGCACATAAACGCCAAAGTGCGGCAGAGCTATTCGTGCACATACATGTCGACTACCAGCCTGTTCGGGAGGCCGTATCGTATCGTGGATTATTTACTGCTGGCTGGTTTGGTGTGAGAGAAAAACACTGTTTCCGGCTGGAAATTTACGATCATTTACGAGCAAGCGAACAGGCTATTGATTCATCCCCGCGTCACAGACGGTGCTAGAGTAAATTCCCTTGCTGCTGTCGATGCACAGGTTTCATCAACATGAGCTCAACATGTAAGCTGCCGGCGACGAGTACTCTGGGATGACTGCTCTATTGCTCTTGCATCATCGCCCACTGCGAGCACTCAAAGGATTCCCTTTAGTTCAAGCTCAGACCGCTGGATCGCACTAGGAACTAGCAACTAAGAACCTACGAACCGCAAACACCATGCAAGATTATTTAATCAAAGATTTGGAGGCTTGCACGAAGAGGAGTACGACTCCGAGTACTGACTGTCCGACTACCAGTCCATGCCAACTACTCCGCCCTGAGCAAATTTGATTATGACTCTCCTGAAGCTTGCATGAGTAATTGAGTATCAACATCAAAGTTTCACAAACCTGGAACCAACTACTCCCGACGACAGCATTGATGCCTATATGCAAAGGCTTGATTGGATTATTCCTGGCTATCATATGCATGAACAAGCCTGCATGCACAACTTCCGTCCACATGCAAGCAAGGCCGAGGCATTTGTGCATATGCATGCGCGTACACGAGGGTAATTATGTGCGTGCTTTCATCAATTAGCAAGCAACTTGCAAGTCAACAATCCTCAAAGCAATAATAGTCAGAGGACGGATTTATCTGGTACTCGACCAACTCGACCTCGTTCCTGATAATACTCGACTATGAATCAAGATTCAGATCCGGGTACTCGAATTTACCCTGTACACTCGCGGGGCTGGACGCATGGACTATTTAGTGTTCCTGCAACTACTTGGCTGACTCCTACCCTAGGAGGCTGGCTGCTACAACTACTCGAGTGGCAACTCAGTCTGCTTCTGCAGCTCCGCCGGCAACCATTCTCAGAAGTTGGACTCCAGAACTACTAGGCATGTTTCGGAAGCCTGTTATGATCCACGATTCAAATAGCGTACAACCACTCGGCAACAAGCGAGTCTCAGTCCTTGTCCTAAGGCGGTTACTCAATGCGGGATGATGAACCTCAGGTGGTGGCGGCAGTGACACAGTACGACATATATGCATGTGTTTCCGTCAGCTACAAATAGGCAGAGGAGTGCAGGATGCATGATCTTTGGCTCCGATCCAAGCTCATTATTGAAGAACATGCACGTACTGCATAAGGCGTATGCACGTACTGCATAAGGCGTACATATACAGACTTGTTGTAGGACGACAAGCTACACCACCACATCTCCATTTACTCGGATACCTTCGATCAAGTTTCTTCGTCTCCATGGCTTACTCGGCACCTAGCTCGGGGGCTTGACTACTGCCTTGATTTAGTCGGTGATACTCCGACTACGCTCGGGGGCTGCGAATTCAGAGACTATAAAGCTCGTCAGGCTGGATATTCAGTTGCACCCTTGAGGATGTCTACAAGATCCTATAATCGAGTACTGAGTACTCGGATTGGAGGAGATGGAATGGAATGTGGAAGGCAAAGGTATAACCTATGGCATTTCATTTCACCGGCCATAGATGTGTAGAGAAGTTGATGACCGGGTTTAGAATAGATGGCCGTACTATCAAGAGGGGCAAACTTAATTGTATATCGGTCATCTAGTGCCACTCGAGTGATCCAACTTTGCATCATCACTAGGATCGAGTGGCCTGGCAAGTTGAGTGACTAATCCTTTGAAAAATGTTTGTGAAAAGCTAACACACAAACACATGGTGGTGCATACTTGGTGGTGTTGGCACATTTGCAAAGGAGAAGAAGTTAGAGTTGTCGTGAATCAACTTAGAGAAGAGAAAAAGGTTTTTCGGTGTACTCCGAACTATAGGATGGTCCTTGTCGGTGCGGGACCTACGGGATACCCCGCAAGGAAGGGAGAAGACCTAGTCTAATTAGGATTCTTCCCCTGTAATCTTAGTAGCAGTGTTACTCTGTAATCCTACTAGGAATTCTCGTTATAAACCGACTAGGACTCTGACCTTCTGACTATATAAAAGAGGGCAGAGCTCCTTAGATCGGGAGTTCAAGACAACAATTGTACAACACAACACTTTACGATTAATCCAACGCAAAGGCTAACACCGGCTGGATGTAGGGCTATTACTCGATCAAAGATTGAGGGCCTGAACCAGGATAAACCGACTGTCTCTTGTGTTAACCATCGAGTTCTGCATACGCTGAAGCCCGAACATACTGCCCCGGGTACCCCCGTGGTAGGCTATCGGTGGTAAAACATCAACAGCTGGCACGCCAGGTAGAGGATTTCGGCGACTTTGCATCTGAGAGCTCGATGGACCTCGACGACATGATCTTCTCGAAAGGATCGACCTTCATCTTCAGTTCATGGATCTGCGAGGCAGGCGACGATGGCAAGCTCCAAGGCCGTCTCCTCGAAGATTCAGATCATCATCAAGACTATCATAATTCGACGATAACGACAGATCAGCTTGCCGGAAGATTCGCGCAGCTCGTAATGTCCAATCCGACTCAGTTTTCACGATTTCACGCATCTGATTCAAACTCAAGTTCCGCTTCCGAAACGAAGTCTTATCCGAGTTCTTTCGGAAAACTGAGTTCTTTTCTGACAAAGCTCCGGAACATGACGTCAACCTGTCAAGAATACTACTCAGAGTACACCCAGAGTACTTCAAAGAAGTCGGGTCCTTTTCCGTTCGGACTCCACAACATGGCAACATCTTATCAGACATGGCACGAAGGATCCACTTATCCCATGCTTAGAATGCCGCTGAAGGGAGCCCAGGAAGGTCTCGTTTTAACCATAACATCTTAAGACTGCATCATTCACTGGCCAGGTACCGTTCCTAAGGATGATGGCACCCAACTAGTCGACGATACGACAACAGCAATTCTACCCTACCAAGAAGGAGATTCCATCTATGACTTTGAAACCTCTACTGAAGTTATCAACAGCTCTGGCAGTACGGAAATCAACGACGATGACAGAACAACTCACGCTAGAGAAGTATTCATGATTCGCCATCCTCGATCACCATTGATCCCCCTAGAAGCACTCGACGTAAGGTCTTCAGATGAATCCGAGTCCAACGTATCACCATTTATCCAGGGGCACGATGGTGAGACTGAGAATCAGAGGCAAGCGAGAGAAAGAAAGAACAAATTGAAACAAGGACGTCAACGCCATGTGAAATAGCGAAAAGACACTTGGATCAAATATGAATTAGACCTAGCCGAGTACAATAGAAGAAAATCAGAACGAGAGATCAAAGAAGGACGAGCAGTGAATACACCCTACGATAAGATCCGAGAAGCACTAGAAGAACTCAGGGCGACCTCATATCCCAATGAAAAATAAGAACAACTCAGAGATTTTCTCCGATCAACAGTCTTTAGGACAAACGACGGAAGGGCAACATCTCATGAACAGGAAGATCAAAATCAAAGGAAGTCTGCTTTCGAAAGACTTAGGCCAAGTGGAAGTCACAACGGAGAGAGCCGAAGAAATCACAGTCAAAACAACCGAGTTGAGCAACCAAGAAAGGCCAGAAGCAGAGCACCTACTCGGATAGCCACACAGAACTACTCTCACCAAGACGACAGTTGGCAAGAAGGGGTCGCAGAATTAGAATATACAGAAGCCAGAACACACGATAGATTCCCCTATTTTGCAAACAGACTTGCTTCAATTCGACTACCTCACAAGTTCAAACCGTCCAACCACTCCAAGTACGACGACAAGACCAAACCAAAGCAATGGCTCAGGATTTACTCACAATCGATTGAATTAGCCGGAGGAGACGATGACATCAAAACCTTGTTCTTTCCCATGGCCCTAGAAACCATGCCTCTTCAATGGTTTGACAAATTGAATCCAGGATCAATCAGAAATTGGAAAGACTTGTAAAGAGCTTTCTGTGAAAATTTCACGGGAATTATTACACATCCAATCACCCACGTAGAATTAAAATGACTCAAGCAGAAAGGAGGTGAAAGTCTTAGAAATTACTATCGATGATTTGGCGAACTACGAGCTCAAGTACATGACATCACACAATGAGAAGTAATCGAAGCTTTCTCTCACGGAATCGTGGCTAGGTGGCAATTTCAAGACTTCTGCAAAGAAAACCCAAGAAACAATGAAGAATTCAGAAGAACAGTAGAAAAGATGATTACTGTAGAGGAAAAAACAAGAGAAAGATTCCCGGATAGAAACAACAGAGACAACTCGGACAGGCAAAATCCTCGAAGCAACAGACATCAGGAGAGAAAGCGAGGTCCAGACAACACAATAGCAATGGCTGACAAATCAAAGAAATTTACCAAGCCCAGAAGATACGACGACATTGAGAACATGCGTTGCCCCTTGCACCTCAATGAAAAGCACACCATCGGAAATTGCTACACCTTCAACGAAAGATACACTAGAAGAGATAGCAAAGAAAACAATAAAGAAGACAATCAGAAAAAAGGAGACAACCATGAAGATAAGGGATTCCAAAAATCTAGAGGGACAGTGGCAGTAATCTTTGTCGGGGTTCTAGACTCTAGAAGCAAACATCAAGAAAAACTAGCGTTACGAACAATCATGGCAGCAGAACCTGCTACACCAAGATATCTCAACTGATCAGAGTACCCAATCCAATTTTCAAGAGAAGACCAATGGACCAGCGTAGGAAACGTAGGCCATTACCCAATGGTTCTAGATCCAACCATTATCGAAACTCTGAGGAAGATGGAACTACAACTCGCTGGGATGATCACACCAACAAGCACACCTTTTTATGGCATAGTACCCAGCAAGGCAGCAATGCCACTTGGACAAATCACTCTATCGGTTACTTTTGGGACTCCCTCAAACTACCGCACAGAGTTCATCAAGTTTGAAGTCATAGATTTCGATTCATCATATCACGCAATCCTCGGGCGCCCAGCACTAGCGAAATTCATGGCAATACCGCATTATCCGTACCTGTTGCTTAAGATGCCAGGGCCTAACGGTGTCCTTTCTCTTCGGAGCGATTTAAAGCGCGCATTTGACTATGACGTACAGGCAATCCAAATTGTAGCAAAGGCATAGGCAAACAATGGAAGAAAAGAAATAGCCACTATTGCCGCAGAAATAAGCCAAGAAGAACTAGAGATACCGGCTAAAAGACCAAGCATCCTAGCACCACCAAAAGAAGCCGACGTCAAGCAAATCGACCTAGGCACCGGTGATCCCTCAAAAACAGCAACCATCAATGCCCACATATCAGCAAAATAGGAACTCATGCTCACCAACTTTCTTCGGGACAACAAGGATATCTTCGCTTGGAAGCCGGCCGACATGCCAGGGGTCCCAAGAGAGTTGGCTCAGCACGGAATTGATGTCAATGAAGGCTCCAAGCCTGTGAAGCAATGACTACGATGATTCTCTCCCGACAAGAAGGCAGCAATTAAAAAGGAAATTACAAAACTAATGGCAGTTGGATTTATCAGGGAAATTCTCCACCTAGATTGACTAGCAAATCCAGTTTTGGTATAGAAAAAGAACACAGACAAGTAGCGCATGTGTGTTGACTACATGGATCTCAACAAACACTGCCCAAAGGATTCATTTGGGCTACCACGCATTGATCAGATAGTTGATTCAACAACAGGATCTGCACTATTATCCTTTCTTGACTGCTATTCCGGATATCACCAGATCGCATTAAAAGAACAGGACCAAAGCAAGACATCTTTCATCACTCCGTTCGGCGCCTACTGCTATAGGACCATGTCGTTTGGACTTAAGAATGCTGGAGACACTTACCAAAGAGCCATCCAAACATGCCTTGGTGATCAGATCGGCGAAAACGTAGAAGCATACGTGGATGACGTGGTTGTAAAAACAAAGAACCCGGATACACTGATTGAAGACTTAAAACAAACCTTTGAGAATCTAAAAAGGTGAAGATGGAAATTGAACCCAAACAAGTGTGTATTCGGAGTTCCTTTAGGACAACTAGTCAGATTCTTGGTCAGTCATCGTGGAATCGAAGCAAGCGCTAAGCAAATTTGAGCCATAACAGAGATGGGCCCTCCTCGAAACATCAAAGATGTACAAAACTAACAGGCTGCATGGCGGCACTCAACCATTTCATATCAAGACTCGGCGAAAAAGGGTTGCCTTTCTTTAAACTACTAAAGAAGACAGATAAGTTCGAATGGACAGAAGAAGCCAATGAAGCTTTCAAGAAACTTAAGGCATACCTCGCCTCCTCACCAGTCCTCACACCTCCAAAGAAAGACGAAGACATGATGCTATACATTGTAGCAACTTCTACTATAGTCAGCATGGCGGTAGTAGTGGAAAGGGAAGAAGAAGGGCGCGTGTATAAAGTACAATGCCTAGTATACTACATCAACGAAGTACTGTCAGAATAAAAAATCCGATACCCGCATGTGCAAAAACTACTCTATGCCCTACTGATCACTTCACACAAGCTTCGTTAATATTTTGAAAGCCACAAGATTACCGTGGTGACATATTTCCCACTACGAGACATCTTACACAACAAAGATGTAACAGGACGCATATCCAAGTGGGCGGTTGAACTCGGTGCTCTCAACATCGATTTCACCCCGCGGAAAGCAATTAAATCTCAAGCCCTTGCTGATTTTGTTGCCGAATGGACAGAAATTCAACAACCCATGTCAAACGCCATCCTTGATCATTGGAAGATGTACTTTGATGGATCACTCAAGCTAGGCGGAGCCGGTGCAGGCGTCCTCCTAATTTCTCCAGACGGAAAACAACTAAAGTATGTCCTTCAGATATTATGGCAAGCTACCAACAATGAAGCAGAATATGAAGCTCTCATACATGGGCTAAGAGTAGCTATTACCCTCGGAATCAAGCGACTACTCGTATACGGCGATTCGGCAGTAGTCATCAACCAAGTCAACAAAGATTGGGATTGCACCAAAGAAAACATGGGTGCTTACTATGCTGAAATCCGAAAACTCAAAAAACATTTCCAAGGATTAGAAATTCTACATGTCCTATGGGATTCCAACATTGCAGCAGATGTTCTTGCCAAGCTTGAATCCGACAGGGCAAAGGTCCCACCCGGCGTATTCATAGAGGAGTTATCAGCTCCTTCTATCAAACAACCCGGTGAGACAACCACAGAATTCACAGCCAAAGGCAACCAGATTCTGGTGATCAACACTTCATGGACACAGGTTTTTACTGATTACATCAAAGAGAATAAGTTGCCAGCAAAAAAACAGGAAGCCACACAAATCGTTCGCAAAAGCAAGAATTACGTCCTAGTAGGAGACAAGCTATACAGAAGAGCCGCATCATCAGGAGTACTCCTAAAATGCATCTCATTTGAAGAAGGCAAACAAATCCTAGACGAAATACACTCAGGTTGCTGTGGAAATCATGCCGCTTCAAGAACACTAGTCGGCAAAGCATTTCGCTCTGGTTTCTACTGGCCAACCGCTTTGAAAGATATAGAAGAACTTGTCAAAAGATGCAAAAGTTGTCAGATGTTCGCAAGACAGGCTCATGTGCTAGCCCACAATCTCATCTGCATCCCACCTGCTTGGCCTTTCTCCTGCTGGGGGCTGGATCAAGTAGGACCTCTCAAGAAAGCAAAGGGCGGTTTCGAGTACATCTTTGTAGCAATTGACAAGTTCACCAAGTGGATCGAATACAAACCACTCGCAAAATACAGCGCAGCCAAAGCAGTCGAGTTCATCCAAGACATTATGCATCGCTTTGGCATGCCCAATTGAATCATCATAGACTTGAGTTCTCCCTTCATAGCTACAGAATTCAAAAGTTGGGCATAGGATTATGGCTTCAGCATAGATTACGCATCAGTCACACATCCAGAAGCCAACAGACAGGTAGAAAGGGCTAATGGACTCATACTAGCCGGATTAAAACCAAGACTGTATGAAGAACTAGTAGACTATGGGTCAAAATGGATTAAAGAATTACCCAAGGTTGTATGGGGGCTATAGACTCAAATAAGCAGAGCCACCAGATACTCACCTTTCTTCCTGGTATACGGATCAGAAGCCGTACTACCCGTAGACTTGATCTGGACATCACCAAGGATAGAGTAATATGACGAAGGAGAAGCAGAACACACCCGAAGATTAGATCTCGATAGCACAGAAGAAGTTAGAGTAAACGCTACCCTACAATCAGCGAGATACCTCCAAGGACTAAGGCGCCACTACAACAAGAATACCCAGTCTCGATCGTTACAAGTCAGAGACCTAGTACTAATAAGAATACAAAAAACCGATAGACGCCACAAACTACTCAGTCCGTGGGCAGGTCCTTTTATCATCACAAAAGTCATCGGACCAGGCACATACAAGCTCATAACTAAAGATGGAAAAGAAGTCAACAATACATGGCACATCAGTCAGCTACGAAGATTCTACGCATAAAAACAACTCAAGGGAAAATATGTATACAAGACATAAGAGATCAACGTTCATGATCAACAAAGATACCGCTATGCATCATTGTAATACATCAATATTCATGATCAATAAAGATGATTATCTCTCAACAAACATATGTCTCATGGCTCCCTCTGAGTTGTTTCTTAAATGCAAAATGGCTGAAAAGACGCCTGAGCATCCCGGCTGAGAGCAAAATAGTTGAAAAGACACTTGAGCCCACCGATGAGGGTAGCTAACAAGCTAACACCCGAAATAAAAAGCAAAATGGATGAAAAGATGCCTGAGCATCCCGGCCGAGAGCAAAATAGTTGAAAAGACACTTAAGCCTGCCGATGAGGGTAGTTAACAAGCTAACACCTGAAATAAAAAGCAAAATGGCTGAAAAGACGCCTGAGCATCCTGGCCGAGAGCAAAATAGTTGAAAAGACACTTGAGCCCACCGATGAGGGTAGATAACAAGCTAACACCCGAAATAAAAAGCAAAATAGCTGAAAATACGCCTGAGCATCCCGGCCGAGAGCAAAATAGCTGAAAAGACGCTTGAGCCAGCCGATGAGGGTAGCTAACAAGCTAACACCCGAAATAAAATGCAAAATGGCTGAAAATACGCCTGAGCATCCCGGCCGAGAGCAAAATAGCTGAAAAGACGCTTGAGCCCGCCGATGAGGGTAGCTGACAAGCTAGAACCCGAAATAAAAGCAAAACGACTGAAACTAAGCCTGGGCATAGACCAGAGCAATTTCAAAAGCAAGACCCTCCAGCTACTTGTTCCAAATAGCAAGAGGCTCGGGGGCTACACTAGAGATACCCAAGAACACAAAGACCTATGTATAACGAGTCATCTACATGGCACAGAAGAAGGCTAGATAAGCACTCGACAGATCAAGAAAGGTTGTCAGCACAAAGATCTATATATACAACGAGTTGTTTACATGGGATAGAAAAGTACTCGACAAAACAGGAAAGCTTGTCAAAATAGCGCGCAGAGTTGTTTACAAGGCAAAGATGAAAGCAAGACAAAGTACTCGGCAAGTCAAGTAACTCTGACCAATCGGACAAATCATCCAAGGAATAAACAAGGCATCCAGGCAGAGAAGACATCAACAAAAAAATCTTCATTCAAAAGAAGCATAATGTCATATTACAAGGCACGGGCATAAGGGTCAAATACGTCAAGCCTCATCATCAGGAGAAGGGAGAACAATATTAAGATTATCTGCTATCCTACTAGCTAAGTCTTCAACTTCAGGCTCCATCCTCTCAACGGCATCAATGTATTCTTGACTATCAGCCTCCTCTACTATCTTGGACAAAGGAGCCGCTGGAGCAAGAACCCAGACCTGGGCCAGGACATTCTTGGAACACAATTGAGTGCACCTCTTCACAAACTCTTGGAAATGAGTCAGAATTCGAGGAATCAACTGAGCCCAAGATTGCCCATCATCCGATGGAGTTCGGAGAACGTCGGCTACTGAACGAAAGGATTTCCACAAAGCTTTCTAGTTTTTAGTAGCCGTCGCCAACTTGCCAGACAAGTCTTCAATAGTTTTTTGGGCCTGCACAAGATCTCTATCAGCTCCACGCCTAATTAACTTAGCAAGCGTGAGTTCCTCTTCAGCATGAGTAATTACCTCCTCAGCTTTGTTGTGACTTGTACGAACAAGAGTCTTCATTTCTTCAACACCCTCTGAGAGCTTCTGCTTTTCAACCCGGAGAGCTGGACAAGACAACAAACAACAAGTCAACAGAAAGGAGAATTTGAATGTAGAAGGAAACAAAAAGAACCCGCAATACCGTTGCACTCTTTCTTCACAGCCTCCAAGTTCTTCACGGCCTCCGAATTCTTTTGAGCCTCCTGGAAAGCAGTATCCCTCTGCTTCTTGGTCTCAACAACCCGGGCATGAAGAGATTTTTCCTCCTCCTCATGCGTTTGACGCTCGGCCTCCATCTCGGCTCAGAGAAGGTCAAGATCAGCTTTCAGGGCGCTCACTTCCGAAGACAACTTTTTCTCGTTTTCAGATGAGAAAAAGAAGCCGGTATGATCATGAGAGAAGGTCTGAGCAAGGAGAGACAAAGAAAAACAAGGAATGAGGATAGAAGAAAAGTGAACGTCCAAAGAAGGAACGACGGAAAAACTTACCTGGAGCTTTTCTCCAAAAGAAGTCGCAAGGGTCGATAAACTTCCCCAAGCAGCAGTTAACTCCGATAGTCGATGAGTGGCATCAAACTGCTGCACCACATCATCAGCAAGAGACGAACCACCAAAGGCAAGAGAAGGACAAGGAGAGGCCGGCCGAGGTGAAGAAGGAATGACTAGAGCGACCTCCTGGGAAGCCAAGGCCGATCCCTCAGAAGGACCTGCCGCAACGGCCACGATCACCTCTAGGGCAACTGAGTCAACAGCGGCATCATCGCCAGAATGCCTTGTTGCCCCCACAACTGCTTCACTAACAGTATGCTGCGAGTCCTGAAGCTCAGTACTCGGTGGCACAATAGAGGGTTGAGAAGAAGTCGACGGGGAGACGAGAGAAGACGAAGGCCTGAAAGATGATAAAAGAACTCGCCAATGAGAATAAGAGAAAAGGAGAACAGAAGCAAAGAGACGAAACTAGAATCCACTCACCCAGCTATCTTCTTCCTTGCAAAACAAAAAGAAGACCTCGCAGGGGAACCACGATGGCAAAAACGTCCCCACCACTTGGCGGCAGCAGCGGTATAGCCAGTACCAGAGCCCCGGAAGAACTCAGTACCGGAGCTACGGAAGAACCCAGTACCAGAGCTACCAAAGAACTCAACACCGGAGCTACAGAAGAAACCGGTGCAAGAGCCTCAGAAGAACCCATACTCGACGTCTGATTACTGCAAAAAGATTAAGACTAAAGTCAAAACAAAGAGGAGGAATTCAACGACAGGAAAATATGAAAACAACTCACCGCCGCATGATAAGGGGTACATCATCATCCTCCTCCCCCTCGGTCTTGACCAAGGCCACTAGGGCACCCGCTGAGGAAAGAACAAAAGTACTCGGTTCAAGATAAAAACAAGAAAACAAAGGGACAAAGAGTATTAATATGCTCACCTAAGAGCATGCTAGCTACAACTGGAGTACCTAGACGAGTACTTGGCTTGTGAGACTTCTTGGAAGCAAGCAGACCAGATGAAGAACCATTCATTCGCCCCCTCTTCGAGACACTATGGGGACCTTGAGGGACTAGACGAGGAACATATTCTTCATATACATCAACAAATCTAGAAGAAACTCTAGGAAACGTTGTGGAGATTGGGAACTTACTGGTTGCAGAAGCCCCAGCAAGTTTCTCCCCAGTGTTCGCCATGGCAGGGAGGACATCAAGAGGGATCGAGTCAACAAAGTTGTGCCCAAATTCCTATGAAAAAAGAATAAAACAACAAGACAAGGAAAAGTTAAGCAAAAATGGATATAGCAAAAATACAGAAAGTACCAGAACGAAGAGAAAATGAATTACAGCTGGAGGCGGGTTGTTGTCAGAGAACTCAGAGACAGTAAGCGGGACAACGCTTGATCCTTTCAGCATCTTCTGGAGACGCTCGAGTACCTACTCGGTCAACTCAAGGGCTGGGACCATGCGTGAAGGATCCTCAGCCCCAGAGTACTCAAAGCCAAGGTGCTCTTGCTCCTTCAGATGCTGAACTCGGCGATGAAGAAAGCTCAAGACAATGCTGAAACCGGTCAAGCCCTGCTATTTTAGCATACTGATCCTATCATGGAATGGCTGGATTGCCTGAACCTCAGCGATCGTCACAAGGTTCTTATCCCATTGGTCATTAACCAAGGGACCAGATCTAGAGTGAACAACAAGAGAAGGAATCAGATTGGCGACATAAAACCAGTCGGCACGCCAATCCCTCATAGAATCAACTAGGTCATAGTCAAAGAACTTGCTCTTAAGACCCTAACGAAATTGAATCCCGCAGCCACCAAGAACACTGGTGTCTTCACGGCGGGGCTGGGGTTTCAGACGAAAGAAGTAGCAAAAGAGAGAAAGAGAAGGGGGAATTCCAAGGAAAGCTTCACAAAGATGAACAAAGATAGAAAGGTGAAGGACTGCATTAGGAGCAAGATGATTCAGGCAAATCCCAAAATAGTTGAGAAATTAATTAAGAAAGGCAGAGGCAGGAAGACAAAGTCCAGCACAAATGAAAGAGACGAAAAGAACGATCTCACCAGGACCTAGAGCAGGGACCCGATGCTCGCCTGGAACTCTCCATTCAGTAAAGGCCTTGCTCTGGATCAAGCCGTCGCTGACAAGCTCACGAAGCTGCTCTTCGGTTGTTGTTGGAGCCGGCCAAGACTTCTGGGCAGCCCTCATGGCCACAAACTTCTGATTCTCAATCACGGAGAGTGAGGACTCCTCGTCCACAAAGGTTGACTGGGACTTGCTTGCGGCCTTCTTCTTACCCATGTACTAACGGAGGCAAAAAAGAAACTTGGGGAAGAGAAAGCTTGGACAGTGGAGCTAAGACAACGGCGGCAATGGCGACGGCGGATGTCTGAGAGCTAGGGTTTCAAGGCAAGAGAAGGGCAGTAAAGAAAGAGAAGATGAAGGGTCTTTAAATAGATTTTATAGCAATAAAAATGGCCCATCAGGCCTGTTAAAACACCGTGTGGGAATGCAATGGTCTATTTACTGACACAACTAAAATGACGGGGGCACAAATCCACACAATGGTATAATTCAACAGGTAGATTTTAGACTTATCCATCCAGCACTACTGCGGAGTTATCAGATTACTACAAAAACAACCCGTCAACCATGAAGAAAAGAAGGGCTACTTCACAAGGAACATAAGAACTCGGTTCTTACGGAAAGAACTCAGGAATCTCATGAACAACCGGAACTACAGTAGAAAAACAAATGACAACTCAGAAGACAAGATTCTTTCCATTACAAGTGACTTCAAAAATAGAAGATTACAAATCTTACAAGACCCAACGTACTCGGTACCACGAAAAGCAAAGTAGCAAAGAGGAACACAAACATGGCTAGGCTCTAGAACAACTACGTGTCCCAAATTGCTACTCAGAAGGACAAACCGCCATTGGCTACACTATTTTCTTCAAAGGACGGATGCAGTGCATCCAAGGCAGAAATCAGCAGCACGGCAGGACAATATGGAGCAGAGAAGGCCGGCAGGCATCTGTCTACCCAAGACCAATATGATGCTAGATATGGTGTTGATCTACGTTGGACAGTCTCAAGATAGGCGATGAGGATCAACCCAGAACTGCCAGATGAAGGAACGAAGCCCACATCACAAGACTTCCTCCAACTACCGCCATGTACATCCTGGTACAATGCTGCTGCGGGATTAGCCTACCTCTAATCCCTATCACAAGACTTCCTCTAGCTACGACAAGACACACAAGAACTACAAAACATGCCTGGGGGCCGCTCTACTTCACAAACTACCATGTTCATGACCCCGAAGGTTTCAACAGAATGTTCAATGGATGAAAACAAGCACTCCAGGAGGGTATTTATAGATCAAAGGAGCAGTGCACATGGACTAGGAGTACCAACAAAATAAGCCTAACAAAGGACATAGTGAAAAGACATGACTCAATAATGGAAGACTCAGGCGAGAGGGAACAGTACTCGAAGACGAGCATATTCGGAAGAATATACCGACATAGTACAACCCGTGAACAAAAGGCATTTACACTCAACCACCACCATACAACTACATCTGACAATAGCAGACTACCAGAGAATACGCCAAAACTATGCATCCGAGTTCTTCCTGAACAAAACAACCCGGATATATGCTTGGGGGCTGCAAAAGGAGAGGTATACAGTTCTATCGAACAACTCAGATTCAAGACCCTCCAACTTTTTATTCCAAATAGCAAGAGGCTCGGGGGCTACACTCAGTGAGTACACTTTTTTCTCCAAAAAAGCGTACGTCACTTAGAATGCTTCTTCAAGACAGACGAGTTCAGGGCCACAAGATAAAAAGAACCCGGGCATAGCTATATCCGACCAAAAGAACCCAAACACAGCCAAATCAGAGCTCTTTTCAACAAGGAAGTCGGGGAGCCTTTCAACGAAGAATTAGGAAGATTTCAAGAAAAGACCCTCAAGCTCCTTGTGCCAAATAGCAAGAGGCTCGGGGGCTACATCCAAATGGGAGTACTTTTTTCTTCAAAAAAGTACACACCACGCAAAGATGTCACAAAGCGCTACATGGTTTCGATCAAGAAAGCACTCGAATGATGCTTGTTCCCGCTCAACGAGACTTGAAGGAATAAGACGAGGCTTCTAGAGCTCAACCATGAAGTGCTCGGGGGCTTGTCGGTGTGGGACCCATGGGATACCCTGCAAGGAAGGGAGAAGACCTAGTCTAATTAGGATTCTTCCCCTGTAATCTTAGTAGCAGTGTTACTCTGTAATCCTACTAGGAATTCTCGTTATAAACCGACTAGGACTCTGACCTCCTGACTATATAAAAGAGGGCAGGGCTCCTTAGATCAGGAGTTCAAGACAACAATTGTACAACACAACACTTTACGATCAATCCAACGCAAAGGCTAACACTGGCTAGATGTAGGGCTATTACTTGATCAAAGATCGAGGGCCTGAACCAAGATAAACCGACTGTCTCTTGCATTAACCATCGAGTTCTGCATATGCTGAAGCCCGAACATACTGCCCGGGTACCCCCATGGCAGGCTATCGGTGGTAAAACATCAACAGCCCTTGGATTAGAATACTATTTTGATTGATTGTGATTTGGATCAAGTATGCATGTGGGATGTGTAGCCCTCTGAGTAAGCTTACCAAAATGTCCAAGATCATTGAAATCGGAGTTCGAAGCTAAGAGTTATAGCCGTTTTAGCGCTGAAAGGTCTATGACCGGACGCTGGTGCGAAAAACGACCGGATGCTGGGGTTCAGCATCCGGTCAGCACCTGCGAGTCCAGTCACAACATCTGGTCAGTGTTTTTAGCTTGTTCAGAAGCGACTGAACGCTGGGAGGGTCCGGTCAGTGATGACTGGACGCGTCCGGTCACTGAAAAACATCGCTGGAACCTTTCTGTAAGTGACCGAACGCTGGGTTTCAGCGTCCGGTCTTTATGACCTGCGCGTCTGGTCAGTACGTGCTTTGCCCAATGAAGGGGTAATGAATAAAAGGAGTGTGTGGCCGGCCTTGGGCTGGTTGCTTAGCACCCTCATGCCTATGTGGCTTGTGGAGGAGTGCTTGGATGCCCTCTAACTCACTTGTGCTTGCAAGAGTGCGAATCGATTGCGAGTGAGTGTGATTCTAGTGCATTGCATTGTGAGATTGCATCGAGTGGCACTAGGTGATCGAGTTGCAAGCCGGTGGTGCTTGTTACTCTTGGAGGTTGCCACCTCCTAGATGGCTTGGTGGTGGTCTCCGTCAAAGCCCGCAAGAAGCTTGTGCGGTGCTCCGGAGAAGAGCTTTGTGAGGGGCATTGTGCTCGCCCTGCGGGAGCCGCGAAGAGCAACTCTAGTTGAGTGTGTCATTGAGCTACGCTCACTTTCAGGGTAGGTTCTTGTGGTGCCCAATGTGCGGGCTTGGCGGGTGATGCCAATTAGCCACCGAACCACCAAGTGAGCGGTCGACAGAACGGGGACGTAGCATGTTGGCAAGCATGTGAACCTTGGGAGAAAATTACCATGTCAACCTTGTTCTTCCCGTTGGTTTGCAATCCCCTTACACAAGCTTGTGATTACTTTTATATACATTGTGCTTGTGTAGTTGCTCTTGTAATTAGTTAGCTTGTGTAGCTCACTAGTTACCTTCTTGCTTGTGTAGCATAGAAGTAGCTTCCTTGCATGGCTAATTTGGTTTGTGTAACCTTGTTAGTCACTTTGCTTAGTTTGTGTAGCTAAGTATTTGCGCTCTCTAATTTGGCATTGGTTACCTTGTTATTGAGCATTGCTAGTGAGCTTAGTTGGATTTGTGCTTTTGCTTACTAACATGTGTAGGAGCTCCCTCATTGCTTGAAATACTAGTGGCATAGGTTTGTGTGACCTTGCTCCTAGAATTGGTTAGGTGAGCTCTAGTTAGCCCAGCACCTTTGTTGCTTAATTAGGATCTTTGCAAGGTGCTAGAGAACATAGATAGAGGGGTGTAGTCTTGGCTAGACTGATAGGTTTAATTCCGCACTTGTTTTGGTTAACCGACGCGATTAAGTTTTAGAAACGACTATTCACCCCCCTCTAGTCGCCATCTCGACCCTTCAAGTGGTATCAGAGCTAGGTCTCTCATTTGTGGTCTTTATCGACCCGAGAGGATGATGAACTTTGGGCTAGAAGTTGTTTGTGACTCACACATTTTTATGGCACACACTATATGCACGGTGGAAAAGGTCATATGCTTGATCATTTCTGTGAATTGGGTCCCAAGGCATGGTGGATTATTATTGTTGGTTTTTCTCATGATGCTTTGGATAAGGACAACCTAACCCAAGCGCAAGAGGATTGCTTACAACTTGATCATCGTGCTCTTTATTATCTAATGTGTGCTTGATGATGTTTTTAGACATGTGTGGGACTTGGAAAGTGCTCATGATATGTGGATGGCACTCCAAGCCTTCTATGGTGACTCCTCCACAAGTGATGATGGGAAATTCAAGGAGGATGATCACAAGGTGGAGGCACATGAGTGTGTTGAGCATAACCACAATTTGGTGATTGTGGAAGATTGCTCCACCTCATGGTAAAGTGATGATGATGATGATCGATCCACTACAAGTTCACTTGACAAGGTTGATGATGATGCCACAAGTGTTGCACATAAAGATTCTACCTCAAGCACACTTGGTGGTGATCTTGACGATGTTGGTTCATGCTCAAGCCATGATGATGATGCTACTACAAGCTCTCCAACTACACCACATTATTTCATGTCACAAGATGACACCAAGGTATCAAACGCTAATGTGGTTAATCATGTTGATTCATATGATGAGCTTGTTAGTAGACTTGCTAGCATAACCATGTCTTTAGAAAATGAGAAAGGTAAAACATTGAAATTAGAAAATGAAAACTCATTTCTAAAGAACTCTTATGAAGAACATAAGAAATTACTTGATGCTTTTAAATCTTCACATGATGAGCTAAAATTGAATCATGAGACACTTCTTGCATCTCATGATGAATTATTAGAACAACATGCTTCTCTCATTAAAATGTTTACAAAGAAACTTAAAAATAATGAGAGCTTATCACATGGATCAAATGATAAATCACAAATTGTTGCTAACCCTTGTGATGTAGGCAAGAAGCATGTATCCACCTCTTGTGATGATTTTTTAGATATGCCATGCTCTTCACATATAGATGCTTGTTCTACTTCTATGTCTTGTGAAACTAACCTTTTGAAGGAGAACAATGAGCTCAATGAATAAGTGAAAAAATTGAGCAACAAGCTAGAGAGGTGCTACAACTCAAAAGTCACCTTTGAGCACATGTTGAAGACTTAAAGAAACTATGGTGACAAGTGTGGCCTTGGCTTCAAGAAGAAGATGACAAAGGGCGAAATAAAGAGAGAAAGAAAGATGAAGAAGATACAACAAAGAAAGCTCTCTCATACCATGTGCTACCGGTGTCATGAAGCAGGACACCTTGCAAATGGTTGCCCTAACATTGAGAAGCTCAAGAAGATAAAAGAAGAAGAGAGGCTCAAGCATGTGAAGTGCTCCAAGTGCCGCACATGGGGTCATCTTACCTCAATGTGCCCAACCAAGCAATTGGTGAAGCAACTAGAAGAGCCTCAACCAAAGCCACAAGTTGAGGAAGAAAAGATACCTCAAGTTCAAATCAAGATCAACCATGAAGATGGTGGTGACTTGATGATGATGAAGAAGAAAACAAGAAGGGGTGAAAAGGCAAGGCATTCAATGCAAACTCAAGATGCCAAGATGATGAGCAAGAATGAAGATGAGAAGAAAGATTATGCTCACATCAAGTGCTTCAAGTGTGGAAATATGGGACACTTTGCCTCTAAGTGTCACTACTGGAATCTCGCATTTTTCTGTGGGTGATAAATTTTTCTGTGTATTTTTTCGGTACGCACAGAAAAATTATGATTTTTCTATCGGTTCCAAAATATCCCAACAGAAAAATACTAAAACCCACAGAAAAATCATATAATTTTTCTGTGCGTGACAATACACACACGGAAAAAATAAGCACTCATAGAAAAATGTAATTTATTCTGTCGATTCTTTCAAAACACACAGAAAAAATATGTACACGCACAGGAAAAAAATCCTAACCCTAACCCACCGGCCGCCGCGCCCCCAAACACCCTCTCACGCACTAGACCGCGCCCCCTCCCTCACTCTCTCCTTTCAGCGTGCCCCTCCCTCTGTGACTTAGCGCCGCGCCCCTCCCTCTACGACTCAGCGTGGGGGCTCCTCCCCTCCCGAGCAGCACCGCCACTCCCTCTCCTCCCTCTCCCTCTTCATCGATGTGGCCAGCGCGGCCCCTCTCCTTCACCCCCGGATCCATCCAAATCCATGGCGGGCGCGCCCCCAGGCGGCTGGATTCGACGTCACCGGTGGCGCGAGGACAAGGCGGGGTCGCATCCGGATCCGTCACCGCCGCCGATGACCGAGTAGATCCATGCCCTCCCCCATTGACGCCCCTCCCCTCCCCCTTCTTCATCCCCAGCGGGTGCCCCTCCCCTCCCCCTTCTTCACCCGGCCAGATCCGGCCCTCCCTCTCACGGATCCAAGCGCGCCGTCCCTCTCCTAGGCGTGGTCCTCTCAGCGCGCGGCCCCTCCTAGGCGTGGCTCTCTAGGCGCCTCCCCCCAGCGCACCGCCCCTCCCGGACACGGCACTCCTGGGCGCGTCCCTCATAGTGCGCCGCCCCTCCTAAGCACAGCCCTCACGGCGTGCGGGCCCTCTTGAGCATGGTGGATCTAGAGCCCCTTCTTAGCCCGACGTCCAGATCTACAGCTCCAAGCGCAACCACATCAGGGCAGTTGCAGCTCCGAGTGTAGCCTCCTTCTAGTGGCCGAGGTGAGCCCTTTGCCAACGACAAGCACCCACAACACAAGCCAGGTATGCATGTTCCTTCTTCCCTTTTTTGCAAATTTGAGAACGAACCCTAATTTAAGCTATTTGGTTATGTGTATTCAGAACAGATCTGATCTAATCCCATGTAAGGTACTAAGCTATCTCCACTTTGCTAAAGCACAGTTGTTTCTAAGTTTATTGATGGATTAAATTTACTTTGACATTGCTAAAGCTGCTGGTTGTGGACTGAATTTTGTTAAACGACTAGTCTTGATTTTTTGCACTACCGCTGTCTTGATGTTGTTTCAGGTAATCGACCATATATGACTGTTTTAGTGTTTTACACAGCACTGCATATAGGCTTTAGTGTATTAGGAGTATGCTTCTTTCTAATTCCACCTTTTTTATATGGACTGTTTTAGTGTTTTACACAGCACTGCATATAGGCTTTAGTGTATTAGGAGTATGCTTCTTTCTAATTCCACCTTTTTTACTGTGTGCAACACTGCAAATCAAGACCCGAGTTACAAAACTGATTTTTATTGTACAGTTCTCTTAGTATGCACTATCATCATTCAAGTTATATCATGGTATGCAGAGATAGCACCTGCCTTGATGTTAGTCCTTATTTTTTTTGTATGCCATTGTTGATAAAAAAAACAGACATACCCTGTTATGCTTAAGGAAGATGAAACTGACATGTAAGATTACTCTGTGCACTTCATTTTTGCTCTTAGTTGATGTTCATGCTGTTTTGTCTTCTCTATTTTAAGTGCCTACTAGGTGCAATATTAAATTATTTTTGTAGTCAACAATCTATAGGCAACAGATAGAGCACACTATGTGATTGTAGTCAACAAAGATGGTATTGGTGAACCCAGCTAGACATACTAGGCATTCAGGGAATTTGCCAATATGAGATGACCCAAATGATTTAAGTGAATAGCTCTATCTTGAGTTGGTAGTTGCTATTAGACACTATCTTGAGTTGGTAGCATCTGAATTGCCCACTAGTGTTGCAGCCAGATTACCCCAGGAGCCAGATTAGCAGTTACTCTGTCTTTGAGGTAAAGAATGTGTCAGGCTCAAATGGTAGCAGCAGCTTATTCAAATTGTAGCAGCTAGGGGCAGCACTTATTAATTCTTTAACCCAAACAAAATCATTACATTGATCTAGTTGGTGTAATTCAATTTTTGGACAAATGGATTATACGTTTATGACTGTTGTTATCTCTTTCTATTGGTTGTATGTCTTTCTCTAAAATAAAGTGGTCTATATGCTTCTACAGATGATATGGAACCCCAGTCTCGTGCCGCGCTGCTCTCCCCTTCCCTAACTATGCCTTGTGACTTTTTTGTTTTGTACTACTCTTGAGTGGCTGTGATGAATCAAGTTTCCATTAGAGAACTTTTGCACTTTAGCACCTTATGAGCTGGTACTTGGGATATTTTGTTCTGTTTGCTGCTTAACTAGGATGGCTTGTACCAGTACAAGCAACCAGTTCTGTGGCCAGTTCAATTCCCATTAGAGAGGGAGAGAATTAAATTAAGCTCCAGGTGAAATTAAGTTGCAGTTGTCATGCTGATAATGGGTAAATCTGAGCCATTTCTCGATTTCTTTTGCTCTTGATAATGGGTAAATTTCTAGAGATGGTCACTGTCTTCTTTTTGCCCCTGGCATTTCCCCACGTGCCCTGATCTACATTCAAACTCTTCCCATTCCAGTTGCTGGGATGCTCCCAATTGCCATGGCCATCATCAGACTTCTTCTCCTAGGCACCATCACCTCCATCTCCTTTTCTTTTGTCCCATGTATTTTCTGATTTGCCCCATGGGTCATTTTTATTCTGATTTGAATCCACCTATGATGGAAGGTTTGGATGCCCTACTTGCGGTAATGCATTACTATGTCCTTATAGTTTTTCTTTATCGAATTTGTGCTTTATCTCAATGTCTTGTAGTAAATATGATGGCAACTGCTTTCAGAAATCTAAGCATTTGGTGAAGCGTGTTGATCCAGAAATGGATGGTAAGTAATGCACTCTTTAACATGAAGTTCATGCTTAGGGGAAATCTATGATACAAACCTTTTTTTTATCCATGCAGGCTACCCTCAGGAACAATCCCATTTAACAAACAAATGGTTCAGCTCAAAGTCATCAAAGAAGGTAATACTCATGTAGTCATGTCATCTTCACAATTTTCTTCTAAATGCTCCTAGAATATCGCTCTTGTGAATATCTATTGCATATCAGCACCAAAGGAACTTTTGAGGAAAATTCTATTATATCCTCATTAGTGAGCATATGTTGATAGATCAGTTATCTGTCTTTTTACATTAGCAAAAGGAAAAGGCAGCAAGTTTACTTGTTTAGCTTGTGTAAGCTTCTGTAGCTGGTTCACTATTTATTTTAATTGTATCTTGTCTATTAACGAGCTTGGAAACAATATGATGCATGTAAGTTGTCTAAAAGGAAGCCCATAGTCCACCAAAATGTTTGTAAGACAACATAGCTCTCAGTACTTGTGTTTCTATTATGCATTATTAAGCAACAGAGATATTTTTGTGCCAATTTTAAGACCTTTCCCTATATAAAGAAATGCTGTCAGTTGACCCTAGTTTTGTCAATGGCACATTTATCATTATTGCTGATCTTTCCTTTTATGGTGTTATATGTAAACAGATACCTTTGACTGTTGTTACTTCTGTCATTGATGGCTTGAAAAAACTTTATATCAAAAAGTTAAAGCCTTTGGAAGTTACATACAAGTTCAATGATTTCGTCTCCCCTTTGCTGGTACATACTGTATTCCCATTTTTTGGATACTTTAGGAAACAGAAATGACTACTTTCCTGTGTAATCATTGTAGTATTCATGTTAACTGTTCTTACAGGTAGAGATGGAGTGCAAGGTGAAGCAGTTTACAATTGGTTGAACAAGAAAAAATAGTTTGGTTTCTTTTTTGATATCCATATTTGTGAATTCATTGTAGTATTCATGTTGAACATGTAGATGACTAGATATCATATATGTATATATGATATATGTGCTGCAGACTGATTCTATTTTTGACATAAGTGTTGACTCCATTCATGATGAACTACTGATTTGTGTATTGTTTGAATGAAACCTTGTTGGTCATGCACAGAAAGTACTGTATGGAAAATATATATTTTAATATGTTGTTGCTACTGTTTTAAAATAATTTTTTTGTGTGTTTAACTCTTTTTTCCTATGAGGCTGGCTACACAAAAATATATTTTTTTAATCTGGGTGAAATGAATTTTTCTGTGAGTTCACCTAGACCAACAGAAAAAACATGTGTTTTACTGTGCGTTTATTTCTTTTTTGTGTGTGGATTAACACACAGAAAAATTAGATTTAATCTGGGCGAAAACAATTTTTCTGTGCGTGTGAGGCCCACAGAAAAATTGTTTCTGACGGTGAACCCACAGAAAAATTTGATTTTTATGTCATTATATTTCTGTGGGTATTTTTCTGAGGGTACACCGTCAGAAAAATATTTTTCTGACGGGATTCGCATTTTTCTGTGTGTTTTCGCACACACAGAAAAAAATGAGATTCCAATAGTGTGTCCTACCAAGCTTGAGAAGAAGGATCAAGCAATCCATGAGAGGCAAGGCAATGGGAAGCACCACATGAGCAAGGAATAGAAGGCTCAATCAAAGAGAAAGTGCTACTCATGCTGGGAAAAGGGACACATGGTACATTCATGCCCTCTAGGTAATATTTCTATGCCTATTTCAATTGTTGATAATAATATGCTTAGAAAGGATGGCAATGGTACCTCATTGTTTGCAATTGCAAAACATCCCGCTACTCATACTAGGGCTTTGGTATATTGCTCCTAACTTGAGAGGACCCAAACTTGTTTGGATACCATCAAAAAGTGGATGATTGTTTGTAGGTACCATCGACATTGGAGGCTTGATTCAATTGATTTCATATTGATCATCATATATTGAGTCAAGTTATGAAGCTTAGTGCATTCCTATCCCAATGCCAAGCCAACAATTAGTGAAGTCCAAAAGTGCTACAACATATAAGTGTCATATTCAAGTTGTTGATGATCCATTAGAGATATTAGATGGCTTGCAAATATTTGAGTTGAAGTTTGCTAGTTGGATGATCATGAGCTAACCAAGGTATATCTCTTGTTGATCATTTCATTTGGGTGCATATGAGTTGATTGAATTGGATAAATATGCAATGTTGCTTGCTATGAGATGATTGAATGGATAATTGATTAGTAGTCAAGTTTGGATTGATTTGTGTTGGATAAGTTCATAAGATAACATTTAGTAAGTGGATTGGATGGATTTATATCTTGTGAAAGTATTCAAACGAGTTAGTTTCAAGTTTGATTCATATTTGATGAAGTATAGCTCAAGTGATTGAAATCTGTCCTATATTGAAAATCTGAGTGAGCTATGATCTTAGCCATGTTTGAGTGAATAAAACTTATTGGATTGGCATAAAAATTGGTGTACATTCTCTAGACTTATGGTATAAGATTATGTACAAATTTCATGAGAATTGGATAAGAGATGCTTCGGTTTTGGAGTAGATCTTGTCAGCTATAGTGCAGCAGTTTTTAGCATGTAGCAGTGGTGGAATAATTGAAATCTGATAGCAATCTAGAAGTCAAATTAAGCTCAAATTTTTATAGATGCTAGATAACTAAGTTAAGCACATCTCCACCAAATTTCGTGGTATTTAGATTTGTATTTTGGGAGATATGCTTATTTCTTTGAAGGGTACAAAATCTGCCAGAAAAGTGACAAATGTTGGATTGATCTAGAGTCACTTTGATTGAAAGGTCCTCAAATTGAAAACATGTTTAAGAGTAATTGAGGTACCTAAGTTGGTTTTGAGATGATCTAAAAGCATGACAAGATATGAGTACAAGGCTATTTGATTGTGGAGTGTACTTTGCACACTTTTGGTACTCAAGATGAAAATCAAGATCAAACTCGAGTTGAAGATGAAGTTTAAGTTCAAGTGATGATTGGAGATCATTTGGTAGAAAGAAAATGACTTAAACAAGTAAAAAGAAAAGGACTTAAAATAGGAATCAAGGTTACTCATCAAGTTAAGTCCATGACTTGGATCAATCAATCAAGTTATTTCAAGTGAGTGTCAAGAATAGTTCTTGGAGAGAGGTCACTTCTCCCTAGTGTAGGGGCTTGCCGCCTATGTGTAGGTGAACCAAGTGTGGTACTTGGAAGGCTAATATGGAAGTGGTGATCCGAGAAACATTTGAGATGCTTAATTGAAGCAATCAAAAGGGTTGATCAAGAAAAGCAAGCAACACCCAAAAGAGAGCTAGTCATGATATTCCAAGTAGTATTCTCAAATTGATGCTCTCACGCAAGTAAAGATGAAAAGAAGAAGCAAGCCAACCACAACAAGAAAGTGCACTTGATCATAAGTGGTATTCATTTCATATGGGTGAAGAGTGAAATTCAAAATGGTGTCTATTGGTCTTCACCAAGCTTATAATTGGACTTCACATTGCTATTGGAGTAATGAAATGGAATCTATGTGACTATCCTCTACTCCAACATAGCAAAGGTATCATTGTAATGTGCATGATCATTTCATCCCTTATTAGTATGCAGTTAGTGCATATAGTACATGCTTCATAGGATCATACATAACAAATAAAATGTTTAAATTCATAGCCTATCACTATTGCTTGAATTATAAATTGATCTAGTGGTTAGTATATGAATTTGTTCATGAGCTAGTAAAACCAATTACTTGACTTAATTTGGATTCTAACAAGTGACAAGTACAACATTGGCAAGATAACCCTTGCAAGAGGTGTGAAGAAGCTTGTCATTGGTTCAAACCAGACTTGGAAGCTTAAGCAAATCAATTTAGTTCAAGTCAACCATAGAAGCTCATGATAGTGATAAGAGTACAAGAACAAGACAACAATGCAAATAGATATCTAGTTTGTTTGTTACAAGTGGTATCTAGACTCAAGTATTTCATCAAGAATCTACAAGTGATGTCTAGATCAACTCACAAGTGATATCCTATAAGTGGTACTCATGAAGATAGCAAATGTTCAAGAAATGGTTTTTATTGATAAATTCAACAAGTGGTTCCATACTAGAAGATTCTTTCAATTGGTATCACATCTACACATGGCATCAATCATGCAAGACGATGGTTCCACAAGTGATCCTTAACTTTAAGTGATCATCAAATGAAGAATGCATCCCTCACCCACAAGAGCTCAAGTGTATCAAATGGATGACCCATGCTATCACATAGGGGGAGGTGTCACACAAACTGATATCAAGATCAAAGATCCTATGTGTGGTATCTCAAGAAGCCGTACACAAGATACAAGTGGTACAAGTTAAAAGTGGTATCTTCAAGTGGTGTCATTCCAACAATCAAGTGATGTCCATCAAAAACGCAAGATTCAAGCCTCAACCATCTACCCCAAATGCATACCTTTGCATCAATGAGAAGCACACCTTTTATGGAAATTGATGACAAAGGGGAGAGATTGTACAAAGATATGAAAGCTTTAAGATTGAGATTGTAGATATGAAAGCTTTGGGAGAAATTGAAACAAAGAAGTAGAGGTTGGACATGGACATGGACAAAGAGGGAGCAACAATGAAGAAAAGAGATGGATCAAAATTCTTGGACAAGAGAAGCACACAAGTAGGGGGAGCAAGCTCATGAACTTTGATTGATTGCATTTGATATGTGCATATTCATGTGCTTGCTTGTATTGCATAAGTTCTTAAATTCAATATGCATGCTTGTGTGATGTATGTTAGTTGTAGAATTTAATTGATGATTTGATAACTAGCATGCATAAGATGATAGCTAGACACTTGGTATGCTTTACATGTAATGCTAGTACCTTGCTTTTAATGTTGATCTCACGAGGTATCTAGTGATTTTATTTCCAAGTGATATCTAGCTAACTATGGTGCTAAGGATGAACTTAAAGGTGCAACTCCAATTGGTATCATGCTTCAAAGGTTTACTCTATACACCTTAGCATCATTTAGTAATAATTACTCTCGCACAATTTCAATCTATGTATATGTGCGAGCTTCAAATCAAATACTCTAGCACATATATAGGGGGAGCTAATACTACCATCTCGGGTTTGTGGTACTTGTCCAAAATTATTTTCACATGGTAAAATTGCTTGGGCAAGCAACATGAATCCAAAAAGAGCTTAATTTCCATATCTTTGTAGAGTTGTCATCAATTACCAAAAAGGGGAGATTGAAAGGCCCTTGTGTAGTTTTGGTAATTGAGTGACAACCTAGGTGGACTAATTATGTTTATGTGAGATACACAGGTGATTAGTCCATAGGTACATGTGTATGAGCAACATATGCCATGAAGGTGAAAATGGCTCAGAGATGTTGCAAAGCCCACACGTATGATGATGAAGGAGCTTATTGCACATGAGACATGACATTGAGTCATGTGATCAAGGTGGAGAAGATCAAGACAAGACTTAGCTTGATGGACCGGTTGTAAGCATGAACGGCAAGTTGGAGGCTTTGGAGCGATGGACCACATGGCGGTGAAGCTTAAGCAAGACTTGGCGTCGATGGACAAAGGCAATGGTGAAAAGCAAGTGAAGTCAAGATCGATGAACCAATATAATCATGTGATGATATGAAGTGGATCATATCATTGCTGATCGTGTTGGTGCATGTGTTGCATCGACATTGGAGGAGATGGAATGGAATGCGGAAGGCAAAGGTATAACCTAGGGCATTTCATTTCACCGGTCATAGGTTTGTAGAGAAGTTGATGACCAGGTTTAGGATAGATGGCCGTACTATCAAGAGGGGCAAACTTGATTGTATATCGGTCATCTAGTGCCACTTGAGTGATCCAACTTTGCATCATCACTAGGATCGAGTGGCGTGGCAAGTTGAGTGACTAATCCTTTAGAAAATGTTTGTGAAAAGCTAACACACAAACACATGGTGGTGCACACTTGGTGGTGTTGGCACATTTGCAAAGGAGAAGTTAGAGTTGTCGTGAATCAACTTAGAGAAGAGAAAAAGGTTTTTCGGTGTACATGGAACTATAGGATGGTCCTTGGATTTGAATACTATTTTGATCCATTGTGATTTGGATCAAGTATGCATGTGGGATCTGTGGCCCTCTGAGTAAGCTTACCAAAATGTCCAAGATCATCAAAATCGGAGTTCAGAGCTAAGAGTTATAGCCGTTTTAGCGCTGAAAGGTCTGTGACCGGACGCTGGCGCGAAAAATGACTAGACGCTGGGGTCCAGCGTCCGGTCAGCACCTACGAGTCTGGTCACAGCGTTTGGTCAGTGTTTTTAGCGTGTCCAGAAGCGACCGGATGCTGGGTTTCAGCGTCCGATCGTTATGACCTGCGCGTTCGGTCAGTACGTGCTTTGCCCAGTGAAGGGGTAACGGCTATTTTAGCCCTTGGGGCTATAAAAGAAGTGTGTGGCCGGCCTTGGGCTGGTTGCTTAGACCCTCACACCTATGTGGCTTGTGTAGGAGTGCTTGGATGCCCTCTAACTCACTTATGCTTGCAAGAGTGCGAATCGATTATGAGTGAGTGTGATTCTAGTGCGTTGCATTGTGAGATTGCATCGAGTGGCACTAGGTGATCGAGTTGCAAGCTGGTGGTGCTTGTTACTCTTGGAGGTTGCCACCTCCTAGACGGCTTGGTGGTGGTCTCCGTCGAAGCCCGCAAGAAGCTTGTGCGGTGCTCTGGAGAAGAGCTTTGTGAGGGGCATTGCGCTCGCCCTATGGGAGCCACGAAAAGCAACTCTTGTTGAGCGTGTGATTGAGCTACCCTCACTTTTAGGGTAGGTTCTTGTGGTGCCCAACGTGCGGGCTTGGCGGGTGATGCCAATTAGCCGCCGAACCACCAAGTGAGCGGTCGACAGAATGGGGATGTAGTGTGTTGGCAAGCACGTGAACCTCAGAAGAAAATCACCGTGTCAACCTTATTCTTCTCGTTGGTTTGCAATCCCCTTACACAAGCTTGTGATTACTTTTATATACATTGTGCTTGTGTAGTTGCTCTTGTAATTAGTTAGCTTGTGTAGCTCACTAGTTACCTTCTTGCTTATGTAGCATAGATGTAGCTCCCTTGCGTGGCTAATTTGGTTTGTGTAACCTTGTTAGTCACTTTGCTTAGTTTGTGTAGCTAAGTATTTGCACTCTCTAATTTGGCATTGGTTGCCTTGTTATTGAGCATTGCTAGTGAGCTTAGTTGGATTTGTGCTTTTGCTTACTAGCATGTGTAGGAGCTCCCTCATTGCTTGAAATACTAGTGGCATAGGTTTGTGTGATCTTACTCCTAGAATTGGTTAGGTGAGCTCTAGTTAGCCTGACACCTTTGTTGCTTAATTAGGATCTTTGCAAGGTGCTAGAGAACATAGATAAAGCGGTGTAGTGTTGGTTAGACTGATAGTTTTAATTCCGCACTTGTTTTGGTTAGCCGACGTGATTAAGTTTTAGAAACAAGTATTCATCCCCCTCTAGTCACCACCTCAACCCTTCAGCAGGGCGCAATATACTATTCACCCCACACTAGGTGTAGGACGCTATTCCAGCGTACCGAACTAGTATAAATCATTGTCTCTGCGTTTACCTTCGAGTTCTGCATACGTCGATGCCCCCCGAACAATCGTCCCGGGTACTCCCGTGATGAGTTGTCGGTCACCAAACATCGACAGTTAATTATGTACGATAACTACCGTCAATAGAGACCCAGTCGTTGCCCCTACTGTACTTACCACATAACGCACCACGCGTATATCAACTACACAAACGAGCTTGACATCCTATTGCCACACCACGTAAGTTTGCAAACGCGCTAACATGTCTTTGCAGTTGTGTACCTTGTTTTGACCACATTATATGGAGGTTGAATGGCGTCCATATACTCAGGATAGGATTACGGGGATGAATTTGAGCACACTATGCAAGGAAGATGAGGACTTGTGGATGATGAGGTGCTCGCTCATTTGTTTCTACACTGTGGAGTACCATCTTCCTCACCATGTTGCATGACTATTTGGTAGGTTGTAGCCTTGTCCTCCTGATGACTTCTCCACCAGCTGGCAGTTGCACAAGTATGTAGCCCCACATTGTCATTTTTTATTGCATTGTACCATTTTCTTATGATTCATGGCAATATTGCAGGATGAATTGACAACACCAAAAGGAGATCATGAACTGACAGAGCGAGCATCAGCGCTACATCGATGAGTGGTTTCTGTATGAGCAAAACAATATGAGAATCCATGCAGTCCACCAAGACAAGGCATTCGGTGAGTACCTTGTTTGGCTAGGGTAGAGGACAAGGATACATTTGAAGCCGACATGGACAGAACAAGATATCATTGAGATCCCTAGCTCTGATGAAGGCGAGAACCCCTACGACCAAGCAACCTGAGTAGGACGATAGGTTGAGGTCGCCCCTCTCTTAACTCGAGCGGTGAGTGTCAACTAAATATTGTTTTTTTTACTTTTTGTGGGTAATGAACTAACGAATTGTTTGATTAGGGGAAAGAAATCATGAGGATAGTAGCAGAGCAAGGCGTGGCATTGATGGTTCCATAGGGTGATCTAAATGAGGCACCGCTGCTACGATTAGCTCTTTAGGTGATCTTCAATTATTTGTCGTCCTCAAACAAGGTTTATTCAACATTTGGTTAAGATGCTTATTTTTTACAACCGTAGTGTGCCATGTATCACCTCTACAAGGTAGCAGCCCGCCTAGGATGTCGAGCTACCCAAGAAGCTGAAGTACTAGCCCAGGATGACGCTGCTCCTTCCAGTTCACATGGTGCAGGCCAAGAAGATGACCAAGGAGCCGAGCAAGGAGAACATGATGATGCCGATGCCGATGACGATGACGATGGTGAGGATGACGTCGACTATGATGAGCTAGGCATGTCATAGCTCGATGATGAACCTAAGGGAACTCAAGAATCCTCCACCATTGGATGTCCGCATAGGACATCCAAACCAGTCAACAGGTACACTCCTGGGACGTATGCACTTGGTAGAGGCAAGCGTAGCTCATGGTGTCCATGTTAAGGTACATTCCTTTCCTTTGAATGCTACATTGGCAAAACCCTTGTTGCTATTAGTCTTTGCCTAACTCAAAGCCGCATTGTGCGTTGTAGTGTTCCAGTCTTTAAAAGGCATCACGACGAGTGGACGGGGCAATGTCTAATGCCCCAAGTTATGTATATAGCATTTCGAACATGTATCACCTATGTTTTAGAGTTCATGGATTTATTAGGTTAAAGTAGTTTGGACCTTTGTACCTCGTTGAAAAATTCGTGAGGCTATGTATGCAAATACCATGAACTATGGTCGAAAGCTATCTGGTTCAGCATCCTTTTGTTTTGTGAAATCTGGTTTATGTGATTTTTAATTCATAATTGTGAACCCATTTATGAAAAAAAACAGAGGAATAGGCGTCAAATAAAAGCACGCCGAGATGCCCAACCTCGGCGTGCTGTGATTTCACGCGGGGGTGTTGGGGTCGGCTGGACCTCTCTGAGTTCAAAGAGAAAATCACGCCGAGGTGGAGGAGGTCGACGTGGGTTGCATTGACGCCGAGATGGAGGAGGTCAGCGTGGGTCGACACAACACCTAGGGCCAAAAGGGAAAGGCTATCCCTCGGCGTCAGCTGACTCAACGCCGAGGACCAAAAGGGAAGGCTAGCCCTCGGCGTCAGCTGACTCAACACTGAGGTGGCTTTTACCTACCCCGTCGGCCCAGTTTCCCTCTTTCCTCCCTCATTTCCCTCCACAACCTGACCTATGCTCGACCCTAGAGCACACGCTGCCATTGTCGTTCCCCACCCCCTCCCTCTGGCCATGACCTGGCCGTGCGTGCCCCCTCCCCTTTCATCGCTAACAGGCCATGGCCGGCCCCTCCACATGGCAGCAGCAGGCCAGGGCGCGGTCACCCTCTAAATTGTTGCTACCGATGGGCCACGGCGCCCCCGTGCCCTCCCGGCAGCAGCGGCCCATGGCGAGGATGGCCCTTACCCTTCTCGGTCATAGCAGCCCACCCCCTCCCCTCTCTGCACCACCTTCCATGCCGGCATCCAACCCCTTGCCCTCTTGTTTCCATTTGCCCCAAGGCGCTGCCAATAGCCCTGGCCCTCTCATCAGTGTATTCAGCCGTCTTGAGGTGCGTTTGCCCTACTTTGCTTGTACATTTGCGCTCATACAGTCAAAGACTAACATGACAACCATTCTACTTTAGTGGCAGGGATGAGGCACACACTGGCACCATCGACAGCGATGTCGTTGTCGCCCCCTAAACTAACCAAGTATGACTTGCGGGCAAAGCGGCCCAAGTTTAGTCACAAGGCAAGTCCACATATCGCACACACTTTTTATGATGTCGAAAACATTTTTTATTCCATCCGAATCATACCATACCTTGGAAACCATGGCACAGATGGCTCGTGCAAACTGGAATGAAGAGAGAATTATGATATTCCAAAATCTTGTCATTAGAGAGAAAAATCTACTAAACTAGACAGGGAAATCACTGACAAGGTTAGGTTGGGCCAATGTTGGCCTAGAGTTCAGAAGTCAATCAGGTCTAGACTACAATGAGAAGAAAGTCCAAAACAAACTACATTAACTAAGAACTCACTACTACAGATGGATGAAACTTCAGAAACAAATTGGCCTAGGGCGTGACAAGAATACTGGCAGGGTTACAGCTGATCCCTCCTTTCGGGAGGAAGGACGACAGGTACCTGCTTTCATTAGTTCATTCATGTTTCCATCTTTAATATATATCATTTGTTAGCCTCTTACAATATGACCATCTAACCGGTGCAGGACCTAACCGAAGATGATGAGGACCACACGACCCCCCCTGCCTCAACCTACTAAGCACCATCTTTGGTCGTACCACACGAAACACTGGTGCAATGATGTATGCTGGTGGAGTTCATGTGAGTACAACCTCTTTTAGGACACTATCATACACTCCACAAAACATGTCCCAGGACCCAATGGGTGCCTCTAGTGTTGGCCAATCATCGAAGAGGCGTGCATCTCCAATACCAGTGGAGAGCCCTGAAAGTAAGAAGAGTGCTGCAAGTGTCGAGGAATGTATGAGAGACATCAGAGAGACAATCACATGACTTCAAGTCAGCAATGACAAAACACAGATGGCCGAGGTATTTCAAATCTTGGAACAAGATGGCATCGGTGAAGAGACTACCTTGCACGCCCATGCCGTAATTGTATGCAAGAATGCACTAGATCGGAGGGTGTTTTTGTTGCACAAAACAACAGCGGGTAGGATCAATTGGATCAGGAAGAGTTAGCGGGATAGGATGAACAAGATGGGAATCAAGAAGTAGATCTTTGGATCTAAAGCAGTGAGGATGTTCAATGATGGAGGCTTCCTATGTCTTTCAATTTTCCAAAATGTTGTTTGGTTTTGATTTTAGTTGAACTTTAATTTTCTTGCATCACTTACTACATCTATTGTTTTGATGTTGTACTTCTATGAAAACTCTTGTTTGTGTATGAAGTTTGCAATTGATGTAACATGGACAACGAATAGGTTGTATGTAGTCGGATTAATGTGTTAACCCTCTCTACTATTTATTTGCCATTACTACAAAGCATTGCAGTTTGTTGGTCAATGTGCACTAACACTGACATTTTCAGGGCACGAGGAGGTAAGCTCGGAGCAAGGATGATGTGACAAGCATGTTCAACAACAGGTGACAAGATTGCTTTGGTTGAAGGTAAGAATTGTGAAACCTGTCCTTGTAACATATTTGTAACTACATTGGTTATACTTATGACACATTTGTCTTTTCAAATGTGCAGCATGGACAACTCCGACAACACCGATGGTGGAAGCGATGAAATGTCAGTCATGAAAATGTTGGTGGGGGTAGCAGTCGTGCTAGAAGAACTACATGCGGCACTCGTCGATCGTCCTCCATCAATACCTAAGTTCACTAGGCAACAATGGCTTTCTAGAACTTTGTAGAACCCTGAAAGATGCCACAACAACTTGCGTATGTCTCCTCAAGCATTGAAGCATTTACATGACATCTTAGTTGAAAACTATGGACTGAAGGGTTTAGTCGAGACTAGTTCAGAAGAAGCTCTAGCTATGTTTGTGTGGAGTTGTGCTCACAATCAACCTTATAGGCAGATCGAGGATAGGTTTGAGAAGTCCTTGGGATTGATCGGTGCCATCATTAGCCATGTGGCAGATGTTATGAGGACTTTTGTAGATACCATTCTAGTTCCAAAGGGCGATCTATACACTACAGTGCACGAGAAGTTCATGCCATATGCACCCTTCTTTGATGGATGCATCGGGGCGTTAGATGGGAGGCACATTCCTGTCACAGTGGAAAAGAGAGTGAAGCTCGACTATATGAATAGAAATGGAATCACAACCATAAATGTATGTGCCATAGTGGATATGGACTTGTGTTTCACCTTCGTTAGTGCAGGGATGGTGGGCTTGGTTCATGACATGGTGGTGCTCAATGACTGCCGGTAGAACGCACCAACTTTCCCCCATCCACCAGCAGGTGTGTATTGTATTTCGTTCAACTTTTATCACTCATTCGAACTTATTGTCCATTAATGGTTCAAACTACTAATGCATTGCAGGTAGGTACTACCTGTTCGACTCAAGATATAAGCTTGAAAAAGGATATTTCGCGCCATACCATCTACGCGAATGTAAATGCATAAGTGACACCGAAATGGCATTAGATGAGAAATTTAACCTTGCTCCTTGTTGATATTCTTAACGTTACTACTAAGAATAGAGTTTTAAATCTATCCTCAGCAACAGCGCTAAGAATGCTTTTGATATTATTAACGTGTCACTTGTTTTAAATACTCAGCCACCTATTATGAACCTATACCTCCTGTGACTAGGTTGTCATCCCTAGTGTGGATGTAAGAGATATGTCTGGATACTACCCACCATTACTACTAGAATAATACTAAGCAGTTATTACTAATGCAAGTGACTAGAGAGAATATATATAAATATGAATACAAAGTATCTACAAGCGCACAGATAATTATACCATTGTAGCATTTTAACCAGGAGTATTTCAGGTATCATTATTTATATTTTACCATAGGGAAGAGGTTATGGAATTGGGTTGGCATGGAGATATTGACAAAAGTATATACTTATAATAATAATCACACTCATGCTATAACAGGGGTAAGTCAAAGGGTAAATAAATGATAATCATAAGGTAGTAGTGGTATTCCAAAGATAGAACTAGAGACTCACTAATGTAGTATAGCTAAGCAGGAGATTCATTAAGAGTAAAAGAATCCTAAGTCATTACTAATCTATTAAGTCTTCCATACACTCTAATATATACACTCTCATCTATAGTATAACTAACTTTGGATCTATGCATAAGGAAACATTACTAAGAAAGATCAAGAACAAACCTTGTCTATCCTTGCAATATCGTTCTACATTCTCTACAAATGGGGAGTGGACTACAAAGGACTCAACGGGAGTGTCACATCCATGATCTACCACATGGCCTGGCTTGTAGAGGGCATCCGTAGGTAAATAATATCTAAGCACCACGCCTACATAATCTCTACCACTTAACCCACATGTGTAATGAGCTAAATGCTTTGCGAACATATGCATAAACTCATCATTAATCATAACTATATCAAGCATACTGCTAGAGCAAACTAGGAACATAATAAATTGCAACATAATAATATAGAAGTAGCACAAAGTCATAAATAAAGAAATACAATGGATTTACCAGTCTCCAGATGGTAGATCCAGAATCCTGAGCAGTAGCTCGCACTCTACTCAAACCTTGCTAGCTAATCTATACTAGAACTTTGAAGAACTAGAGCTCTCTACTCTAAACTCTAGAAACCCTAGTTTTCTATCTAACCCTGACTAATGATCAACTGATCAATGATGGTTGATGCCTTGGGGGGAGGGGGTTCTGCTTATATAGCCTTGGGGCATAGATGCAATCCTAGGAATCAATGAAGGAATCTTCTAGAAGCTAACAGCCGAGGCCCACTGCCAGGGACCGGCCAACACTAGGGTAGGACGGGCCGGTCCCACCTGGCAGGCTCTCGGCCTTTGCTTCTGTGTGGAGTCTTCCCACATTGTCTAAAACTTTCTAGAGTTGTTTCCTTGGTGAAATTCTGTTTTTTCCTTTAACATTTAGATTCCTGTTGATGGTTTTCTGATTATACCCTGCTAAAAACACAGATTCACCAAAACTCATGGAAATTGTCAGTTTAAACCCCTAAGTCTCTATTGGTGATGATTTTCATGCATTTCCTTGGGTTATTTTGACATATATTTTGGTTGATAACTACCATCAACAATTCCCCTAAGCTTACCTTTTGCTAGTCCCTAAGCAAAACTAATATGGGTACAAAGATTATAACTCCTCAGAAATACATAGGTATTCAAACAAGAGTTCTCCTTTGAATTAGACTAAACTAATCTGACTGTCAATCTTACTCATACTACTTTTCAACCATGGGGCTTATGGCTATCACTTATGTCTTGGGTAATTGAAAGATAGAACAATCAAGTCAAGCATCATGTTTCAAGTTCTTTGTTCTATCATTTTTCTAAAGTTTTTGTAAGTTTTCAAAATAAAACTCAGAGATTCCATGTATGACACTCTCAAGTCTCTCAAAATATGTGGTATTTATGGATCCTCACCTATGCAATAATAATATTATGCCTTTCTTCCTACAACTAAGGCTTATGTGGAGCTCATGGGAAGGGTGATAACATGAAAGAGCATACTTGCAATACATATTTTGTAAAGTCAAACAATGGATCCAAAGAGAGTTGAGTCATACAATCAAATCAAGATGTGCATGTGTGTGCAATATGGTGGCTAACCTAATTATACTATGCTCCTTAAAAACATATCTCTCTTTTAAAACTTAGAAAATATTTGCAAGAAAACATGGGCTATCTTATTCATCTCTCTTCTCTCTTTTTTTCAAGCGGGCATCTAAGTACCCATTATTTTAATCGTTCGGACACTTGTCCATTTTTTCTCAGCTCTTCTTTTTTTCCTTTTTATGAATAACTTTTGCATAGCCACATGCATCTTCTCTGCACATAAATTATTAGAGAGATAGTAACAAGAATTTGGAGAATTTATTTGATGAAAACCTATGATGAATATTTTTGGTGTCTACTTCCAGTGTAGAAGTAAAACATTTTGTGTGGATCTAGATGGAAAACATATTTTTGCGCCTACCCCCAGCTTAGGAGTAGTGCATATGTGGGTGGTGTGTACGTGATCTTAATTTTAAAACTATGACAAATCTCTCATAAGGAATCAACAAATCTTGACTAAACTCAATGCAAAACAAGCAGCATATTAGTGGAAGTTTTCCTAACCTAAATATAAATATGTTTGACTCTGGTAGGAATTCACACTTTGTCATACAAGATCTTATCATGTGGAATTTTATGTTTTTCAAAAGATAAATCTCCAGAACTCTAGTATCACTAGGAACAAGATAGATAGCAGCTCACACCTTCTCATATCTTATCCATCAATTACCTAGACTTAGTTTAAGCATTGCTACCCACGAGTTTCAAGTTTAGAGCAAATTCTCATGTCAAATCAATGCTATCCAAAACTTGGGATAATTCAAGTTGGAATAGTAGGTACTCGAAAGGAATTATAGAGCATCTATTTAACATGTCAACATGTGAGATTGTTCTTCAAGTTCTTTTTATTAATACGACTCTAAAATACTAAGATATACTTAAGAAAACTATAATTAAAGCAAACAACACACACTAATATATCTATATAAAGGCAAATCTTTGTTTTGTTTTCTTAGTTATGCATTTTTTAGATAAATTTAAAATTGCAGAAAATAAAATACTAAATAGAAAAGAAAACTTACCTTGGATACAGGGGGTCCTCCCCCAAGCTAGATGTTGTCGTGGTACTTACTGGTACGGTGGTGGCGGATGGCCGATGTTGAGGCCGCCGAACAACCAGTTCCAATTGTCTTGCTCGTGTTGTTGGTGCTGATGAATCTCGGTGAGGGTCTGTGTCGTGTTCTCTTACCACTAAGCATGTTGTTGAAGGGTATTACGGATCTCTTGTTGGCCTTCTTCGATGGTGGTGAGCCTGGTGTCGAGGTGCTCATGGTCCATTGGTGGTTCTTGATGGAAAGCGTGTGGACCATGGAAGCCTGGTGTGTAGTCGTGGAAGCCTCGTGTAGAGAAGGACATGCGTCCTCCCTAGGTACCGCTACAGATCTCATCATAATCCTGTTGCTGGTAGAAGTCGAAGTTACCTTTGCCCCACCATGCACTGAATTCTTGTTGCTAGGACGTCTCCGGATGATGGGGAGCAGGTTGCTCCCATCCATCATGCCTTGGGTGGTGTACTCGAGATGGTCCTGCCTAATCAAACCCGGCGTAGTTGGTGAAGGCCGGTCTTGTTGCAGCGGTGTCTTCACCACGATACCTAGAATTTGGGTTTCATGTGAATCTGGTGGAGGCACTCATGTGGGGTTCCGCTCCTTTTTCTACAAATTAAAAACAAAAGAATCCACCACATATAGACCGAGATTCTAGTCTAGCAATTCGAATTCATTTGTATAGTCTTTGTACATCATTACTGTTTTACCATTTTTGCCCTTCTTAAGCATATGCACCTTGTTAAAATATACATAGTCAATGATCCATCATGGTGTAGTGATATACACAACTATGACATTAACTAGCAAACCCAAATTCCTAGCTAAACGAGTTACCCATGAAGTGCACCAAATATCCCCTTTCAACCTAGGAATTGATAACCAGTGGTTCATCATGAATTCCATTGTAGCCCTTATCGGAAGTATTTAGGGTATCATATTTTTCATAGGGAATGGGGGATTACAAGGGACGGATAGGGCTATCACCACCTACCGTCTACCCCTCAGTCATGGAGTACGAGGCAAACGAAGGTAGCCTTTAGCCTAGACACCACGTCTACGCTACCGACTACTACTCTAGTGGCTCGAAAGGGCGATCCATCTTTATTAGGGACCCTCTCACTAGAGTATCTGCTACAAGAATGGACAACGAACCTACAAACAAGTAAAGTTAAAGTGCAACTAAACAAAAGGCGTAAAAGACTATGAGTACCATGAACACTTACTTAGCCAAGATCCTGTTAAGGAGCCAAGAAGGTGTTCGTCGAGGTACGAGCTCAGGGAGACACCAACAAGTCTGACGCTTCCCCACTCTCTCGCTCACATCTCACTTTCTCAACTCTAGCTAGCTAATAGGGCATAGCCCTTGGAGTGGTGCTCTAGCTCAAGTGTGGTGCTCTTTCTCCCTTGGAATGTTGTGTGAATGAGTCATGGGAGGCCCTCTATTTATCGGAGGGTGGAGGAATGTTCATGGAATACTCCCCTCCTAAATGACCAAAAGCAACCTCCAAACTGCCCTTCTATGCATTAATTGCACCGACACACCCCGTAGCTACCCTTGGGCTATCAACATGGACCTCCTAGAGAAAATTGGGCCCGAGAGGAGCCAGAAAGGGCGTGGCCGTACCCCTGGCGCGTTCGCTCCTTCTGGGCTGAAAGCATCTAGGCCCCTAGTTGGGTTTCAGTGATTAATTACAATATGTGATTACTGTGACTAACGTGTGTTTTGCAGAGGCAATTAAGTTAGGTCACGGTAATGGAGATCGATTGGGCTATCATGGTAGTCATGCCCCTACGATGGAAATCATTTTGGTTTTCAAAGGATGGACGACAAGGTTAAGGATGGACTAGTTCTAAGTGTCGTTTGGTGTTGAGGAGACACTTAGAGTAGTTTAGGACTTTGTTTTTCCTTTGGCCATACTATTAAGGGGGTATGGATGGGTAGCTTGACCTAGGTGAGTCTAGTGGGTTAGGTGTGGTGCACACTTGCTAAATCTAGCACTAGGTAGCTCCTAAAAAGCCCTTAGATCCATTGGAGCAAACTTCATTCACGTATGATCGAGAGTTGGAAGTGAATGGAGGGTCAAATGCTGACCGGACGCTGGTGCAGAGTCCAGTCAGTTCATTTGATCAAGGTGAAATCGTCTGGATGCGACCGGATGCTGAGAGGTGAGTGACTGAACGCTGGGTGCCAGCGTTCGATCGATTCCAGTAACGTTCCAGAGAGGGAAAATCATGCCTGAACACGTCTGGTCAGTGCTGACCGGACGCTGTCCAGCGTCTGGTCACAAATTAAACACTGGAGTTTAGGGAGAACTAACCGGAGCGTCCGGTCACCCCGCAGAGGCACATAACAACTCGTTTTTCAACCAAGGTTATAAATACTTCTTCCATTCATGTGAGGGGGCACTTTTGCTCATTCCAACAGCTGAGAAACACCTTTGAGAGTGCCAAGAAGAGCAAGGTCCTAGTGAGGTGATTGAGATTTGAGAATCCCAAAGAGAGCCCTCATTAGTGAAAGCAAGAGTAGCAAAGTGTGCATCCACCCTTCTCATAAGGCTTGTCGTGGTCAAGTGAGAGTTCGTGCTTGTTACTCTTGGTGATTGCCATCACCTAGATGGCTTGGTGGTGATTGGGAGCTTGGTGATCATCCGGCGGAGCTTATGAATGACCCAACTCAAGTTGTGAGCGGTTGTGGGTGATTCACCATGACCAAGTGTCAAAGAATCAACCCATAGAGAGCACTTGATCCTAGCACAGATAAAAGGGGAGCTACACCCTTGCATGGGTGCTCCAACGAGGACTAGTGGAGAGTGGTGACTCTCCGATACCTCAGCAAAACATCACCGTGTTCCTCCCTCTCTCTTTACTTTGAGCATTTACTTTGAGCAATTCAATTCTTGTCATTTACATTCATAGAATTGCCATGCTAAAGTAGGATTGGAGCATAGGTTGCTAAACTTTTGTGCGGTAGATCATTAGAAACACTTTTTAGGCACAAGGGGTAAATTGGGCTAACCGTAGGACTTAATTATTGCAAAGAAATTTAGAATTAGCCCAATTCACCCCCCCCCTCTTGGGCATCTTGATCCTTTCAATTGGTATTAGAGCCTCGTGCTCATGAATTAGACTTAACCATCTAGAGAAAGATGTCTCACAGGGATGGACCTCCTCCAATCTTTGAGGGGGATGATTTTCCATATTGGAAAATCCGCATGGAGGCATATTTAGAAGCTCTAGATGTTGGAATACTTAGAGCCGCCTCACAAGGCTTCCCAAAACCTTGGGATGCTACACACCTACAAGGCAATGAGGTGAATTACGAGAAATGGAATGTAAAGGCTCGAAACACCATCTTTAGAGGCCTTTACAAAGATGTGTTTAACCGGGTAAGGAACCACAAGGATGCCCATGCACTATGGTCGGACGTCTGTGCGCTCCATGAGGGAACAAAGAGTGAGTGTGAGGAACGCTATCATCTTGTCATGAAAAAGCTTAACTCTCTTGAGATGCTTCCTAAAGAATGTGCTAATGAGATGTACTCATGTTTGAATGTTCTTGTAGAGGAAGTCAATGGGCTTGGACTCACTCAAATGCAACCATCCGATGTTGTAAGAAAAATCTTGAGTGTCCTCCCCATTGATAAATATGGGCATATTGTGACCGTGCTTCATCAAGGTGATCTTTCCACTACTACACCAACACAAATCTTGGGAAAGATCAATGCTCATGAGATGTACATGCACATCACACCACAAGATGGCTCATCCTCTACTAAGAAGAAAGAAAAAGACATAGCATTCAAAGATAGCCAAGAGAAGGGCAAAGCAAGGCTTGAGTATGAGAGCTCAAGTGATGATGAAATTGATGATGCAAGTCTTGCTCTCATGGTGAGAAGAACCACCAAGATGCTAAAGAAGCTCAACAAGAGTGGCATCAAGTTTGATGGCAAGAAGAAGAAATTCTTCACTAGCTCTAGAAGGAAGCCAATCTCCGATATGGATTACTACAATTGTGGAGAACTTGGTCATCTAGCACACCAATGCACCAAGCCCAAAAAAGACAAGTACAAGGGCAAGAAAGATGACTCAAGTAATGAAGAAGAAGATGAGAAGAAGAAAAACAAGCCATACAAGAAGAGAGATGGCAAGAAGAAGGACTTCCACAAGAAGAAGAAAAGTGGAAAGGCATACATCGTTGGTAATTGGCTCACGGACATTGATTCATCTAGTGGCTCATCTGATGATGATAGTGACAACAAGAAGGTGGCCGCCATTGTTATTGACTCTTCATCATCTTCACCGCCATCATCCTCTACACACCTATGCCTTATGGCCAAGGGTGATCGCAAGGTATCAAATGATGATAGTAGTGGTGATGAACATGCTAGCAATGATGATAGCGATAGTGATGATGATGAATATAAATCACCTTATTATGATGATCTTGTTAAATTGCTAAATCAATACACTAAGATCATTAGAAAGAGTAGAGCTAAGAATGAAAAACTAGAAGCTAAGAATGATTCTCTTTTAGCTAAATGTTGTGATGTAACCAAAAAAGGCTAGTGTTGAGCTTAGAGAAGCAAATGATGCTATATCATCCAAACTCAAGGAACTCAAATCTTCTAAGAAAGAGCTTAAAGATAAACATGATAAACTTGAGAGGATACACAATGAGCTCGTTACTAGCCACAACATGCTAAAAGAAGAATATACTACTCTTAAGATTAATCATGATAATCTTGTCATTGCTCAAGAATATTTATCCAATGAGCCACATGATGCTACTAACAATGTTGTTAAGATTAATATAGCTACATCATGTGATGATTTGATCATTGAGAGCATTGAGCAAAGTTCTAGTAGCAAGGGCAAGCAAGTGGTTGAGACCGATAGTTATGATGAGTATATCAAGCTCAAGAATGACAATGAAAAGCTCAAGAAAGATCTTGAAGAGATCAAAAGCCACAACACTATTGTGCTAGAAACTCTTGATCATGATAGTGATTTGATTCTTGAAAATGAGAAGCTCAAAGAAGAGAACAAGAAGCTCAAGGAAGAGAAAAATAATGATGCACTCAAGGAAGAGAACAAGAAGCTCAAATTGGAGAAAGAGCATTTCAAGATTGGATTGAGCAAGTTCACAAGAGGCATGAGCTACTAATGAACACCATCATGAAGATGGATAGAAGTGGCATTAGGTACTTGGCAAACCAAGAGAAGGCTCAAGCTCAACAACAACACAAGTCAAAGCCAAAGCCAAAGAGATGTTTTAAGTGTGGACAAGAAGGCCACTTTGCCCATGAGTGCCAAACTCCACCACCACAACCCTTGCCCAAGCATGCTAAACCTTTTGCCTTCAATGCTCATTACATGCTTAGAAAGGATTCTAGTGGCAAGATGAAAGTCATGTTCTTAGGACCTCCCAACAAGAATAGGCCTAAGAAAATTTGGGTAGCAAAGTCACTTGTAGAAAAGGTGAAGGGCCCTCAACAAGTTTGGGTTCCTAAAGCTTGATCTCTTGTGTGTAGGTGAACTACAAGACCGGTGGAAGTCATTGGGATATTGATAGTGGTTGCACACAACATATGACCGATGATCCTCATATATTCACCTCACTAGATGAAGAAGTAGATGGACAAGAAAGAATCACATTTGGAGATAATTCAAAGGGCAAGGTTAAAGGATTGGGCAAAGTGGCAATATCAAATGATCATTCTATCTCAAATGTGCTATATGTTGCTTTATTGAGCTTCAACTTGCTATCCGTTGGACAATTGTGTGATCTTGGCTTCCAATGCTTGTTTATCGAGAAGGAAGTTATTGTATCCAAGAAGGATGATGATCAAGTGATATTCAAAGGATTTAGATACAACAATCTATATCTAGTGGACTTCACCTCCAAAGATGCTAATTTGAAGACTTGCCTATTCACCAAAACAACACTTGGGTGGCTATGGCATAGAAGACTTGCTCATGTTGGGATGAGCTCACTCAAGAAGCTAATGAAGAATGATTTGGTGAGAGGATTGAAGGATATGAAGTTTGAGAAGGACAAGCTTTGTAGTGCATGTCAAGCCAGCAAGCAAGTTGCAAATACTCATCCAACAAAAGCTTTCATGTCAACCACAAGAGTGCTAGAACTCCTTCACATAGACTTATTTGGACCAACAACATACAAGAGTTTGGGAGGAAATCTTTATTGTCTTGTGATTGTTGATGACTATTCAAGATACGCATGGGTATTCTTCCTTCATGACAAATCCAAAGTTGCATCTTGCTTCAAGAAGTTTGCCAAGAGAGCACAAAATGAGTTTGAAGTAAAGCTCAAGAAGATTAGAAGTGACAACGGTAAAGAATTTGACAACACAAACATATAAGCCTATTGTGATGAAGTTGGGATCAACATGAGGTCTCTGCAATATATACTCCTCAACAAAATAGTGTAGTTGAGAGAAAGAACCGGACATTGATCACTCTTGCAAGAACAATGCTAGATGAGTACAACACCCCCGAAGCTCTATGGGCGGAAGCTATCAACACCGCATGCTATGCATCCAACCGCCTATTCCATCAAAAGTTCCTTGGCAAGACACCTTATGAGTTGCTCAATGGGAAGAAGCCAGACGTCTCCTTCTTTAGGGTGTTTGGTTGCAAATGCTACATCTACAAGAAGCAGCAACACCTAGGGAAGTTTCAAAGACGTTGTGATATTGGTTTTCTTATTGGTTACTCATCAAAGTCCAAAGCATATAGAGTATTTAATTATGCCACCGGCTAGGTTGAAGAAACATATGCTGTGGAATTTGATGAATCTAATGGCTCCTAAGGAGCACATGAGAATCTTGATGATGTAGGTGATGAACCATTGAGGGAGGCCATGAAAAATATTCCAGTTGGAGACATCAAGCCTAATGATGATGAAGATGATGTACAAGTGATCATTACACCTTCTTCATCAAGTGTGCCTCAAGATGGTGAAAAAGATGGGAGAGTAGAAAATGAAGACACTCATGTCTCCCATGAGCAAATGGTGGTACAAGCACAAGATGTTGATGCTCCACAACCTCCCCCTCAAGTGGTTGATAGAAGAAATTCACCACTTCTACAAGCTCATCCACAAGATCTCATGATAGGGAGTCTATCAAAGGGAGTAATGACTCATTCTCAAAAGCTTGCTTCATTTATTGAACATCACTCTTTTGTCTCTTGCTTTGAACCTACTAAGGTAGAAGAAGCTCTCCAAGATCTGGATTGGATAAATGCCATGCATGAAGAGTTGAATAACTTCACCCACAATGAAGTTTGGACTCTTGAAGAGCGACCAAAAGGTGCAAGAGTCATTGGAACAAAGTGGGTGTTCCGCAACAAGCAAGATGATCAAGGTGTTGTTGTGAGGAACAAGGCAAGACTAGTTGCAAAGGGGTTCTCTCAAGTTGAAGGTTTGGATTTTAGAGAGACCTTTGCACCGGTTGCAAGACTAGAAGCCATCCGTATCCTCCTTGCATATGCATCACATCATGAAATGAAACTATATCAAATGGATGTGAAAAGTGCATTTTTGAATGGCTTTATTAATGAACTAGTCTATGTTGATCAACCTCCTGGGTTTGAAGACCCTAGATATCCTAATCATGTTTATAGGTTGTCCAAGGCGTTATATGGGCTTAAGCAAGCCCCAAGAGCTTGGTATGAGCGCCTTTGGGACTTCCTCATTGAGAAGGGTTTCACCATTGGGAAGGTTGACACCACACTATTCACCAAGAAGCTTGATGGACATATCTTCATTTGTCAAGTGTATGTTGATGATATCATCTTTGGATCATCAAATGAAGATTCTTGCAAAGAGTTTGGTGAATTGATGTCGAAGGAGTTCGAGATGTCAATGATTGGAGAGCTTACATTCTTACTTGGTTTTCAAGTCAAGCAAATGAGAGAAAGGATTTTCATCTCTCAAGGGAAATATAGAAATGATCTTCTCAAGAGATTCAAGATGGATGAATGTAAGCCAATCAAGACACTAATGCCAACTAATGGACATCTCGACCTAGATGAAGGAGGTAACATGGTTGATCAAACTCTCTACCACTCTATGATTGGTAGCTTGTTATATTTAACCACATCTAGGCCCAACATCATGTTTAGTGTATGTATGTGTGCTAGATTTCAAGCTAATCCTAAGGAAACTCATTTGATTGCCGTTAAAAGGATCCTTAGGTATCTTAAGCACACACAAAGCATTGGTCTTTGGTATCCCAAAGGAGCTATATTTGAATTAGTTGGCTATTCTGACTTGGATTATGCCAGTTGCAAAGTTGATAGAAAAAGCACATCTGGAGGGTGCATTTGCTTGGTAGATCACTTGTGTCTTGGTCCTCCAAGAAACAAATAGTGTGGCATTGTCCACCGCCAAAGCGGAATACAATGCCGCACATGCTTGTTGTGCACAAATTCTTTATATGAAACAAACTTTGCTAGACTATGGTGTAGTTCTAGAAAAGGTACATCTTTTGTGCGACAATGAAAGTGCGGTAAAACTTGCAAATAATCCGGTTCAACACTCTCGCACCAAGCACATAGATATCCGCCATCACTTTCTTAGAGATCATGTTGCAAAGAATGATATTTCATTAGAAGGTGTAAGGACCGAGGATCAATTGGCGGATATCTTCACTAAACCGTTAGATGAGGTGACTTTTTGTCGATTGCAGAATGAGCTCAATGTGCTTGATTTTAGTAACTTCACTAAAAAATGAGCTTGTGTTGTCCCTTGCATTGCATTGTAATATACAACATGTTTAATTTTTGGTAATGCATATAGGGCTTGTCTAACATGGTTAAGATAACCATCATAAAGCGCGTGAAGAAGCTTAACCTTGGATCAAACTTGACAAGCAACTAGATTTACTTTCAAGTATTGCATTGCATATGCATGAATGTTGCTTTATCGTTTATCTTCAATTGCCCTCTTATTGTCTATTTTCTTAAAAAGAATTATAGCCTAAGGCAAAATATTTTGAAATTTTTTTTGAGGGTTTGAGAGAGGTCACTCACATTGGTTGCAATTGGTGTTTATTTGGATCTTATTGAAGTTGGGACTTGATTGGGAATAGGTAGCATGAAGGACTTTGAAGATTTGCTAGAAAAAGAGTGACCGGACGCTGCACCGGACTCTGAAGTCCAGCGTTCGGTCAGTTCATAGGAGGTGAACCTGCTATGATGGAGTGACCGGACTCTGTTGTTCAGCGTCTGGTCAGATGGTGGTTTAGCATCCGGTCGATCAAAGACGAAGGAGACAGGTTGCACCTGACTCTGGCTACGTCCGATCGGGATTCACCGGACGCGTCTGGTCACGATTCCATGGGTTTTGGACCTCTCTAGAATCGACTAGACAACGGGTGGCAGCGTCCGGTCGTTGCCACCGGAGCGTCCAGTCAATAGAAAACGTGCGGGTTCAGGACTTCTCATTCGTTTCCTTTTCTATTTTGTTGGGGACCACCATAAAATCCAATCTCTGGATGACATGAGGCCGCATCCAATCCACCATTGCGCCAACATCGCCGCCCACATAGCACTCGTGCCATAGAAGCCACCTCTTGAGCCGTCGTGTGCCTGCGCCCTAGCTCCATGCCGTCGCAGCAGCGCCACCCGACCCTACGCCACCCTGCTCCTGTGCCTATGCCACCGTGACCTTGTCCCATGCTCCCATGCCCGATTTGCCGCCGCATGCCCTGCGTGTCACCACGCCCGTGCCATGCTCCAGCACCGCCGCTGTACCAAGCAGCAGTGTCGCCCCGTGCCCGAGCCTCTGCGCTAGCAAGAAGCCCATGCTGTGCCCTAATGCCACCAACTTCACCAGGGCCCAGAGCCCTGTCTGAACCCTAGCCATCAATTCACTGTGCATTGTGAACCCTAGCTTCACAGTGCCTCTCGGTGGTTCCCCGATTGTCGTTACTCTTCTTTTTGGATTGTCGGTTCGTTAGGTAGCAAGCCCTCAATTCCAATTTCATACCTCATTGCTTGCATCTTAGGGTTTTGTATCTCTAGATATGTTGTAATTATTCATATATCCGATCTATTCTAATGTGCAGCGAGTCGGTGTTTCTGAGGTCTCAGTGGCAGTTGACAATCAACTCGGGGCTAAGCTCGCGAGTATGGATCAAGGCCAAGCCTCGGAGGTGAAAGTTGGCAATTGATTCTTGTCAGGGTAGTTGTTATTTTTAGCTTCATCAGATGGCTCATGTCAAGAATGTCGGAGGAGGTCCCGGTGATGAGGATCTGAGGCCCCTACCTTGCCAGCCTATAGATACAAAAGGCAAGGCAACAAAGAAGCTAGCAACGAGGAAGCACAAGTACCCTGATGCAGATACAGCGAGAGCAGCCGTAGTTGCAGAGGCCACAGAGCATGCAGAGAGAGGAGGTACTTGGAGTGGTGTTGTTATTGCAGATCAGCTTTTTCCATCTACGAGGGCTGCACTTGAGCAGGTTGAGCATCGTCATAGTGGCCCAGCTAGGACTATCATGGTTGGAGGATGGTGTGTGGCTATTGATGAGAGTCAGCCTCAGAGGGAGTCATAGTAGTAGCCATAGTCAGCAGAGCAGACTCAGGAGGGAGAGTAGGCTGAGGAGACAGAGCAGGCACCTCAGCCACAGCTTCACCGCTCTGGTCATACCCATGCTCTAGTCACACCGAGGTCAGAGACACAGCGGAGGGGTTCTCATCCACTGCCTAGACCACAGGGTCCGCCTCTAGTGACTCACTTCGATTTGAGGGCCGCCATGGCCAAATAGGTATAACAGCTTAGATTTGTGGACTTTGAGCAGTGGTTCCCACCGAGGAGAGATGATTGAGCTTCAGAGGGCTTCTACACACCACTATAGGAAGATTTTTATAATGCATATCTTAATAGTGGGGCAGTATTTAGATCTCAGAGGGTGTGCAACATTGAGTCCATTGTAGCAGTAGCTAGAGAGCATATTCGCCCTTACCTAGCTTACCTACCAGGGCTGATAGATTTACTTGGACATACAGACTTATATGTTCTATCTTGGGTCCGTCAGTTCTATGCTACATTCTGGATTGACCTGCAGCATAGATTCATTCACTTTGCTTTTAGAAGCAGAGATTACAGGCTAATGAGCTCAAGGGTCAGAGAGATTCTTAGGCTTCAGGAGCAGCTAGTCTAGCTTCATGAGGTTTGCTATGGACAGACAGCGCCTCCTAGATGCCCTCATGGCAGTATGGTGCCCCCTACAGATCTAGTCCGCCATTGCTTCATAGAGCCTTTTGACGAAGGGTCGAGCAGGACACCTAGTGATCTCACTCCTACCGCTAGAGTGCTTGATGCTATTATGAAGAGGACCCTGCTTCCAAGGATGGGGTATCATGAGGGCTTGACATGCATACAGCTATGACTACTGAACTCTCTAATGCAGCAGACTGTGTTTGACATTTGGGATCTTCTTCTATCAGAGATGGAGGATACTATTGCAGAGGGGTTCAGGGGTCACAGGCAGCTGCCATATGCTCACTGGAATACATTCTTGATCCATGGGGCAGTTACTGTGAGGCCACCTGAGATGCTACCAGAGTATAGTGGTGCCACTACAGAGTTCCCTACATACAACATGACTCAGATGATCTGCCATAGTGTAGTGAGGACATCTAGCCAGCCGCGTCATCGTCTAAAGGTGCCAAAGACTACAGCCTAGTAGGATGAGACCACCAGGGGCATAGTAGCTATAGAGGAGGAGCAGTTAGATGCTCAAAAGGAGGGGATGGTCGAGAGCGACCCTAGTGATAGCTCAGATGATGACTACCATGATATCCCTTAGATGCCTCCACGACGACATGACCATGAGGCCAGTAGCTCCAGTTTAGCTCCACCTACACCGCAGACAGGCCCTGCTCTACTTGCCATACTTGAGCAGATGAGGCAGGATCAGGCTCGCTAGGCTCAGGAGACCGCTGCTACATTTGCATAGTTTCAGACTTGTCAGGATAAGTTCTAGCGACAGCAGCAGGTGATCCAACAGCAGTAGCAGGCTATACAACAATAGAAGGCCATGCATTAGCAGCAGCTTCTCATGCAGCAGCTGCTGCTTGGGTTTATGTAGCATGCAGTGACAGCTATTGGGGCTCCATCACCATAGCCTTCACCCCAGCTTGGTCAGCCTGCCACCATTTCTATGACTCTAGTTGTATAGCCCAGTGGGCTTTAGAGTCAGGGACCACCAGCGTCACAGTTTCCTTCACCTATAGAGCAGGTGTCCTAGTGGTTTGCTTCGCCAGTGCTAGCCCCGTAGTTCACTCCTCTTCATATGGGCTTTACTCCACCTCAGAGTTCATCAGTCCTCACCCTAGTTTCTAGGAGCCTTGGTGCTTCATTTAGTGAGTTGATAGGGCAGCTGACTCTGCTAGAGCTACATGTCCCAGGTCCTTCCACAGTTGCAGCTATTACCAGGACTACAGATATGCTCCCTTAGTCAGTTGCATCATCAAAGTAGGTAGCACCAGTTATAGATCTGACCTAGACCGCTTCAACATCGCTTCTAGCTACAGAGGGTCAGACAACTCAGAGCTCAAGATCAGATGATGATGGCACACAGTGCCAGCTCGCTCCTCGCACCTCAGCGCCCAACTTGTCCACTGCAGCCCCGCCAACTGACCCTTAGGTTTTGGTGTTTGACGCCAAAGGGGGAGAGGGATCGAGTATGTTAGTCTTAGGGGGAGCAATATATTTAGGGGGAGTCTATCTATTAGCTTATAGCTTATCTATTACATTTGGAGTTTTATGTGTGATACATTTTGCATTCATATTTACTATTATGCATTGAACTACTTAAGTGTGATCGTAATCATGATATTAATGTGATCGTAATCATGATATTTATGTGATATGTGACATGTGTGCTCTGTACTTTGAATTATTTATATGTCATATCACTTGTGTTATGCTCATTTGCTTTGCTTCCACATTTTACTCCTATGCAAATGAGCTTTATCATGTGTACTCTTGCTTATTTCATATCTTTTGAGTACATCATGTTGGCTTGGGTTATATAAGCTAGCCTAACACTTTTGCTCTTATTGTCAAAAGCTTATATGAACCAAGCATGTTAAAAAAACCTCATCTCTTTCACATACTTGAAGTGGTATTGTCATCAACCACCAAAAAGGGGGAGATTCAAAGTATCTAGGCCCCTAGTTGGGTTTTAGTGATTAATGACAATACATGATTATTGTGACTAACGTGTGTTTTGCAGAGGCAATTAAGTTAGGTCATGGTAATGGAGATCGATTGGGCTATCATGGTGGTCATGCCCCTACAATGGAAATCATTTCGGTTTTCAAAGGATGGACGACAAGGTTAAGGATAGACTAGTTCTAAGTGTCGTTTGGTGTTGATGAGACACTTAGAGTAGTTTAGGACTTTATTTTTCCTTTGGTCGTACTATTAAGGGGGGTATGGACGGGTAGCTTGACCTAGGTGAGTCTAGTGGGTTAGGTGTGGTGCACACTTGCTAAATCTAGCACTAGGTAGCTCCTAAAAAGCTCTTAGATCCATTGGAGCGAACTTCATTCATGTATGATCGAGAGTTGGAAGTGAATGGAGGGTCAAATGCTTACCGGACGCTGGTTCCAGAGTGACCAGACGCTGGTGCAGAGTTCGGTCAGTTCATTTGATCAAGGTGAAATCATCTAGACACGATCGTACACTAAGAGGTGAGTGACCAGACGCTGGGTTCCAGCATCCGATCGACTCCAGTAAGGTTCCAGAGAGGGAAAATTGTGACCGGACATGTCCGGTCAGTGCTGACCAAACGCTGTCCAACGTCCGGTCACAACTTAAACACTAGAGTTCTGGGAGAACTGGCTGGAGCATCCGGTCAACATGACCGGAGCATCCGATCACCCCGCAAAGGCACATAACGGTTCATTTTTCAACCAAGGTTATAAATACTTCCTCCATTCATGTGAGGGGGCACTTTTGCTTATTCCAATAGCTGAGAAACACCTTTGAGAGTGCCAAGAAGAGCAAGGTCCTAGTGAGGTGATTGAGATTTGAGAATCCCAAAGAGAGCCCTCATTAGTGAAAGCAAGAGTAGCAAAGTGTGCATCCACCCTTCTCATTAGGCTTGTCATGGTCAAGTGAGAGTTCGTGCTTGTTACTCTTGGTGATCGCCATCACCTAGATGGTTTGGTGGTGATTGGGAGCTTGGTGATCATCCGGCGGAGCTTGTGGATGACCCAACTCAAGTTGTGAGCAGTTGTGGGTGATTCACCTCAATGGAGTGTCAAAGAATCAACCCATAGAGAGCACTTGATCCTTGTGCGGATCAAGGGGGAGCTACACCCTTGCGCGGGTGCTCCAACGAGGACTAGTGGGGAGTGGCGACTCTCCGATACCTCGGCAAAACATCACCACGTTCCTCCCTCTCTCTTTACTTTGAGCATTTACTTTGAGCAATTCAATTCTTGTCATTTATATTCATAGAATTGCCATGCTAGAGTAGGATTGGAGCATAGGTTGCTAAACTTTTGTGTGGTAGATCATTAGAAACACTTTTTAGGCACAAGGGGTTAATTGGGCTAACCATATGACTTAATTATTGCAAAGAAATTTAGAATTAGCCCAATTCACCCCCTCCCTCTTGGGCATCTTGATCCTTTCACGGGTGTCCAAACGGCCCGTTTCTTGTTCTGTTGGGCTTCTGGAATGCCTAGGGGCCACCCCAATAAGTTGGGCCTTATTTGGAGATGGTTTGCTTTGTGATTTGGCCCATTTATCCTCCGGAACAGGCCCTAACTTGGGCTTTTCTTGGGCGTATGTTGGGTATGTGTTTTGTTGTGTTTGTTGTACACTTTAGGCACATTTCTTGTGTAATTCCGACATGTCCCCCTGTGCATGGTAAATCACCAAAACTTGTGGAATATGTTAGCGTAAAACCCTATTCACTAAGTTTGGTGTGGATTTTACATAAATGTTGGCGGTTAAAAGTGTGAGTTAAGGACCGCCAACAAGTACCCCCACACTTACCTCTTTGCTCGTCCTCGAGCAAAGCTTAGAGATAAGAGTAATCATGAGCATAACATCCTGAGATATTCAGCTATACATGAAAGTTATTCCCTAATACATTCTTTACACAAGTGGGATATGTGGAATTAGCTAACATGTTTCCTTGGATTGTTGAAAAGTGGAACAGTTCTCGAAACAAAGTTATCTTCCCAATTTCACATCTAAGCAACTTGGAGTTTTTTTGAAAGTTTTTCTCAAACAAAGGCATAGTTCACTTTATACTCCTCAAATGGCACTCTCGAATCACTCAATGGTGCATATTTCCTCACCAAGGCATAGCGAAGTTTTTGCCTTCTTTTGTTTTCTCTTACTTCTAAAAAGGCTTATGTGGAGCTTTAGGTAGGGATAAACAAAATAGCATACTTGTATTGCATATCTTGTAAAGTCAAATCGAGGATCTAAGGAGAGAAGTGTCATACTCTTAGATCAAGATGTGCATATGTGTGGAAAGTATGTGAACTATAAGATGAACTATACTCCTTTTGTAGATATGATCTCTTTCTAACTTTATTCTTGAGATATGGCTATCATCAATTTCATATATATATGAGCCTTCATGTGCTCATCATTCATTTTTTTCTCGATACCTTGGGACCTTCATGTGTCCTATTTTTTTTCTTTGACCTTCATGTGTCCAAATTTTTTTTTCTTTTTCATACTTTTGCATAACTCATGTCTCTTGTTCTAAACTACTTATTTAGGGAGATCACTATATGTTTAGCACATTGAGTATTTTCCTAACAAACATTTTTTCTACCCCTAGTGTAAGAGCAGAATTTTGGTGGATGGAAGCATGTTTTTGTGTACTCCTAGTGTGGGAGCAACAAGTGTATGTGGGTGTATATGATCTTGATCTTGGGAGCATGATAAATCTCTCAACAAGGGTCAACAAGACTTGACCAAACTTAATACAATAGCATGCAGCATTTGTGGAAGGTTTGATACTTCCAAGATGTTATATTTGGCTTTGGTAGAAATTGCTCACCAAACGAGGAGTATGTGATACTATGGTTTATAACATTTTTATCAAAATAAATTCTTCAAGCGCTTTGAATAGAAATGGTAGGATTTATAAGTCAAAACTATATCACACCTCACAACAACTTAGTCAACATGATTGTCCTATTAAAATATTTTTCCCTCAGGTGTAAATACATGTATGTGGAACAAAATTCATGCAAGCTTATATTATCTTAAGAATGTTATTATCATGCCACCTTTCAAAATTTTAAGCAAAGTGTGGTTCAAGAGAGCATAATTGGTTTATTGAGTTTAATTTTTGTGATAAATATTGTGTTTGTTTAAACTCAAAGTTGTAGGAAAATTGAGGAAGATAACTGCACAAACCACCGTTGAAGATGAAGGAGTTTATGGAAAATTCATAGATGGTCTGACCAAACCAGAGGTTTGGTCAATCCATTCTGAAACTTTTTGTCTTGTCCTTCTATATTATGGATTTGTCTAGTGTTGTGCAACGTGTTGGGGAGATCTCAAATATGTGTTAGTTATGCTTAAGAGATCTCCCCCACACTTGTTCTTGTACCTGCTTTTACTTTTAATAAAGAAACAAAAAGGAAAAGAAAAGAAAAGGAAACAAGCAAGGGCTCTACCAGTTTGAACACCGAGGAGCCTAACTTTTATTATCATTATTATTTCTTTTTTTGTTACTTATTATTATTATTATTATTATTATTATTATTACTTTATTTTATGTGCTCACCCAACTTTTTATCATTTAGCATAAACAAGGCCAAGGTGAAGTTTGCAAAATAATTCTAGCCTTGATTTATCTCCCTGATAGATTATTCTCATTGTTTATGAAGATAATTACTCAAAGTTCATTAACCAAGATTCAACACCATGTCAAATTTTGATTGAAGAAGGTCATTTTAACCTAAGCACCATGCTTAATTTAAAAAGACCTATGGATGTACCATATGAATACACCCAAACTAGAGCATATGACATAAACAACGAAAGTATGAATTTATATGAGCAAGCTACTCACATGGAGATAAATATGAGTAAAGGTGTTGGTGAACATTTATTACCTTTGCTTACCTAAGTACATTTTACCGACAGCATATGTGGTTGGAAGCTTCGAACCTGCTGCAGCGGTGCCTTGATTGGATCTGGTCCAACTCAGGTGAACCACAAGGCTTTGGTCATGCACACAACTAGTGTATATGGACCTTGGGTCTTAGTGGTAGCAAAGGTGCAAAGGAGGAGGCTCCTCCTTTTCTCTTTTATATATCTCATATTTATTTATTTATTTTCATTCTTCCCTCTTCTTTTTTTAGCTTTTCTTTCTCTCTTTCTTCTTTTTTTAGCAAGGCAAGGCTGACATCATCTTTTATTCATCATCATTTTTTTGGATGACCCTTGGTGTGTGTGGAACTCGGGATTCTCACCATCCTCCCCCACACTTGGATTTTTGTGTGAAAGTCAAGTGTAGAGTTAGGGTCTCCTTTTGAGCGTGTTCCATCACCCAAGAGCATCAAAGTTTGTAGTTGATGTCGCTCCATGTTCTCAAGCATCATATGACACGTGCTCTTCTTGATCTCAACCTAAAATGGTTAGCGGCAAGAATACCTGAAGGTGCATACTAACTTGATAACATGTCCTTGCTTTTATTGAAAAAGAAAGCTTTTTTATGATAATAATATTTCTTTATATTTATTATTATTACTGTTTTTCATGATAATCCAGGGTATCTCTCAGCAGTGCTTAAGTTACAGTCTTAAGCTTGACCTTGGGAATTTCATCTTGCAGCTATCAATGGTGGTATAGTTCCTAGCTTTACCACCAAACGTTTAGTATCAATGCTCAAGCTGTAAGGTTAGTACCATAGTGCTACTATGAGATTTGCAGTATTTGTGATAAACGAAGACATCTACAACCATCCTCCTAAAAAGTTTGGAAACGAGGAGTGATGGGTGGTTGTCTTGCTCGTAATAGCAAGCAGCACTAAGTACAACAATCTCTGGAGACTCCAAATGTGAGCATGAAATGTGAGGGGTATCGAAAGAGAAACTTTCATGCTCAATGATGGAATTCTTCTCCTTAGTCTCTAGAGTTGGTGCTTTGGGCAAGTCCATGGCATGAAATCTTTCGTGTAAGATCAATGTTGAATCTCAATCACTATCAAGAACAACGTTTGGATGGCCAGAGGGACACGACTTGGGTTCGAGCGAAGGTGATGGTATATGTTCTATTTCACAAGCAAGCTTAGGTGAAACAAACGGAGATACAAACTTCACCTCCTCGAATGTGTTATGGTTGGGTTGCTGCTTCGCCTTTGGACTTTTGGGACAAGGGGTATGAGTGGCGGAAGTAATTGTTCCCAACTTTTCATCAAGGCTCCCATGGGAAGGTTTTTCTTTGAAATGTTTTTCAAGTGGGTAGCCTATTAGAAGATCAAAATCAAGGATGGCATAGATATGGAAGTCCAAGAAAACCTTGGTTTCATGAATTTCAATTGGCACGGCCCTAGCAATCCCATTACACTCGAAAATGAGCCTTGACGGACTTTTGAAGAGTTTGTCGGTCAGGACTAGTAACATGTCGCCCAAAAGGGTTTCCACTAAGAATTGTGACATGATATTAGTCTCGACTGTGAAGCTGTGTAGGGCATCTATGAAAGTTCCCTTTAACAAACAAGTCATGGTCATGGAAGGTGAAAGAATCTAAATTGCTTCAGAAGAATGTTTCACCTCTATTAACCATTCTTTTGATGGATCTACATTAGGGGACACTTCCTTAGAATGAAGTGTATTCTCTTCATGCCAAGGAAGATTCAAGGTTCTACCATAATCCTCGAATTCGATCGGAAACTCCAAAGGATGAATTACTCCTTCCTTCAGTGTTTTAGGTTTGGGTGAGGGCTTAACAGTTGAATCTAAGGATGGTTCATGTTTGGATTCGACTAACGAGGACTCCCCCACACTCGACATGACTTTCGCCTGGAGGGGTTTGGTTCTTATGATGGAAAAAGTGTGTCTATCTATGAAGTTTTCAAGGAATTCTACTTGTCCCATCATAGTTTTGTGTGTAAATCAACCTCTAGTAGTCACGTCTAGGCATAGGTCAGCATCTATATCAAGACCTAAATAAAAGAGACACAAAATCACACCATCAGGTAATGACAAGTCTGGGCTAGTATGTATTAACATTGAAAACTGGGCCCAGGCTGCACCTATAGACTCCTCACGCTGCTCGAAATCAAGGATCGCCCTAGGTAGAGAGCCGATATGGGACATGGGAAAAAGCAAGACTAAACTTGTCCTTAAGTTCATCCTAGTCCCCATTCATGCTTTCTATAGCATTTGTGTACCATTGTTTTGCCCTCCCTATGAGAGAGAAGGGAAAAATTTCCACCTTAAGATTTCTTGTGTCACACCCGAGATGCTCAAGTATGAACACATTTCCTTGAAATCTAGCAGGTGTTGGCATGGGATTTCACTATTGTGCCCTGAGAAGGGTAGAGCCTGAACCATGGCTATCAAGCCAGGGTGGAGTCCACAGCCAGATGAATGGTTAGGTTTTGAAGGTGGCTCAGGGAACTCCCCCTTTAAAACGGACCGGTATTAGATAGGAGTTGATGTCATGATGGAAAAGACAAAAGAAAATATTTTTGTTTTTATAAGATAAAGGATACAGATATGAGGACAAACTAGGCTCGAAGAAAATAGCAATCGTTCACCAGCAACGGCGTTAGAGAGCTTGTTGGTATTTCTTAACGGATGTAGAAGAATCCGCAAGCGTACAGAATTACCATTATAGTCTTCACCCAGAAGTATTCAGGGTATCATATTTTCCACAGGGAACAGAGGTACTTTATTCTAGCTAGTTCATCCAAGGACAACACTAGGGTAGAGTTGGAAAGGGGTAGAGATGGATTCCTATAGCTTTTAAGTCTTAAGAATAGCAAAACTCAACTTCTACTTGCTTACTTCGAGCACTGGAGATCACCTGGTCTGCCAAGCGATGCTAGCCTATAGCTCTACGCCATACCTAGACGTGGGGGATTACAAGGGATGGATAGGGCTATCACCACCTATCGCCTACCCCTCAAACTTGGAGTTCGAGATAAACAAAGGTAGCCTTTAGCCTAGACATCATGTCTACGCTACCGACTACTACTCTAGTGGCTCAAAGGGCGATCCATCTTTATCAGGGACCCTCTCACTAGAGTATCTGCTACAAGAACGGACGACGAACCCGCAAACAAGTAAAGGTAAAGTGCAACTAAACAAAAGGCATAAAAGACTATGAGAACCACGAACACTTACTTAGCCAAGATCCTATTAAGGAGCCAAGCAGGTGTTCGTCGAGGTATGAGCTCAGGGAGACACCGACAAGTCTGGTGCTTCCCCACTCTCTCCCTCACATCTCACTTTCTCAACACTAGCTAGCTAATAGGGCATAGCCCTTGGAGTGGTGCTCTAGCTCAAGTGTGGTGCTCTTTCTCCATTAGAATGTTGTGTGAATGAGTCGGGGTAGGCCCTCTATTTATAGGAGGAGGGTGGAGGAATGTTCATGGAATATTCCCCTCTTAAATGCCCAAAACTGACCTCCAAACTGCCCTTCTATGCATTAATTGCACCAACGCACCCCTCAGCTGCCCTTGGGCTGTCAGCATGGACCTCCTGGAGAAAATTGGGCCCAAGAGGAGCCAGAAAGGGCGCGGCCACGCCCCTGGCGCGTTTGCTCCTTCCGGGCTTCTAGAATGCCTAGGGGCCACCCTAATAAGTTGGGCCTTATTTGGAGATGGTTTGCTCTATGATTTGGCCCATTTATCCTCACGAATGGGCCCTAAAATTAGCTACTTTCTAAAAAGAGTAAAATGATTTCTGTTAATTGTTTTGTGCTCATAAAAACATAGGTAAAAGAAAATTTTCTTTAAATTAAAATCCAACATAAGGGTAGCAACATGTTTGCGCATACATGCCGTTGCATTGATACTTTTGTGATGAGTGGTTTGGAAAATAAATTCAAATCTCAATCTTTAAAATATTGCTTTCAAGTAGTAGTTTAAAAGAATTTGAAAATTTGCAAAAACAAAAGTTAGATAAGATGCTTTGTTTTTAAAATCCAAAGGCTTGGAAAAGGTTTTGAGACGCATTAGACCAATGCTTCTCCTTCCGGGAATCTTTTCGACCTTTTTCGGGATTAAATTCCTATTTCTTGGAGCTTTCTCTTTTTCCTCGATCAATCCAAAACTATTTCCCGGGAGCTAAAACCACTTTGGTTGTGTTCCTCATTCTTCCATCTGTCCTTAGGAATTTTTCTGGAAATTTTCGGTGCTCGGAGATATTTTTCGGAGCCTAAATAGTAATTCCCAATTTTCTAAAAGTATTTTATTCCGAAAATCAATGATTCCCCAAAATATATTCACTTTCCAAAATCGTCAAACCCTGCTTTTATATATATATGCCGGCGTAGCCCTCGACACACTAGTTCCAGAAGTACAATCCATTTTTTGAGCCGCCACTCATAGCCCCGCAGATCAGACGCCGAAGTTCAGAACAACTAGGTTTCCGATGAACTCTTCGGCGAGCGTTTTTGGCCAAACCATCGTGTTTCGCCGTCAACAACCACCGCCACAAGGTAGATCTTGTTGTCCTCTACGCCGTGGTATACTTCTTTTCGCGAATCCATCACCGTTTGACTGTTCCCCTTTATTTTCCTTTTTCTGATCGATTTTCTGGCAAGCTCGTCCATGGCCGGCCCTCTTCTTCGAGTTCTCCGGCCATCCACCACCGCAGCCTGGCCCGAGCGCCCTACGCCCCACAACTCCCGCGCCACTGCCCATCGCGCACGCATGCGCCTGCTCATAGTCAAGCAGGGCCACCGGTGACCTTCAGGCCCATGTAGGAGCGCCCTGCGCCGCCACCTTGGCGCTTGCCGAGTGGGCCCAGCCCATCCCACGCTGTCGTGGCCCTACGCCACCCCTGTCCCAGTGCTGTGCCGCCGCCGGACGGCCAGCAGGCCCCGTGGCTGAGTCCCCTGCCCCCTCCCCCCGCGTCGGCCCCTCTGTGAGTAGCACAACAACCTTCCATGGCCATGTCTGTACGTTGTTGTTCTGCACGTTCTGATGAAGATGACCCAAGGTAGAAGATGAGGTTTTTACAAGTTTGCCACCTATCGTTAAATAATCGTAGTTTATTCATTTTAGCTCCATTTCAGTTCGTTCCAGTTGTGTTAGTTTCGTGTCGTGGAGATCTACGCAGTAGAGTTATTAGTTTTCATATCACATGTTTATGAATTTATTTTATTAAAATATTAATTGTGTCTATAATTAATTAATCGCTGCTTAATTAAAGTCGATTTAGGTATTTGATTTCGATTCGATTGCACGAGTTTCATCGCAATGTGTGATATGTGTTAGCAGTGTCATCCAATATAACAAATGTTTCTGAATTTTAATATAAGGTATTAATTTAATTTATATTTATTCAATAGCTTTTAATTAAAAGCAACTACATAAGGTTAACTTCGTTCTTGTCGTGTTAAATCGTGCCAATGTAAGGTACGCATTAGTAGCAACGTTTATCACGTCCCATGTTCATAATATTATAATTTAAATAATGATTATGTAAACTTGTTTCTAAATAACAACAATCTAGGATAGTATCTACCTTTTATAATTACTTATTAATTAATGTCAACTTAAATATGTATTTATTAATTATAATTTGCTTAGTTTCAACATAATTTATATAAAGTCAGTTAAGATGCTTTCACATGCATTTTTCTCTTACAAAGTTAAAGTTAATTTGATTAAATGATATGTGCATGTTTATGTATAAAATATGACTAGTTCAACTCGGTTTTTAAAATAAAATGTGATTTTATGTAATCTGAATTAATTTGCTTCATATAGTTTTGCTCAATTAAAATAAATCAAGCATATAGGCTTTTTTCTGAAATCTCGATAGTCGTTTCTTTTTTATGATAGTTCAGTTATCGGTGATTCTTGTGTTCCTGTGATTGTAGCGACGATCCCACTCTTTTAGTATATTGTTTTAAAATTTATGGTTTTCTGTTTTATAAGCAAAATCTTCTGGTAGATGTATCTTTTCAACCGTAGCTCCGATTAGTGTGCCTCTCGTGACTGTGTGTTCGTAGCGATGCGTAGAATCGTATTTCAAACTCTTTTACTTATTTTTCTATGATTGGTGTATTGTTCTGGTATAGATGCAATTGTATGCTATGCATATATGTGAATGAATGTTGTGTGGTGTTATACGATTACGTCCAGTCGATGAGATATACGTGGTTATCCAGAAGAAGAAGAAGAAGGACGCTGAAGATTAAAGCTTACCGAAGGATCGGTATTTAAGGCAAGTGTACCAAAGGCCCCTTGTACCTATGAACAATTACTATTCATATTCATGCATGTGTTTAATTTGATATACCCTTAAGGAATTTACCTAGATGAATTCTTGTGCCACATATATTTGTTACCTATGGTTTGGGTATGCATTTTGGATAGATGCTGCAGCGCTGAACAGAAAATAATAGCTAAACATGATTAAAGACATTATGTAAAATGATAACATGAAGCTTTGTAGCAACAGATAGGGGGCTA